>NC_061509.1:135955702-135967539 GCF_022539505.1 Lolium rigidum | reverse complement strand
GTGTGAACTTCGGGATACATCGTCGTCTCCGCATCACCTCGGTTATTCCTATACCCGAGCTATTTACTTATGCACTTTACTTTGTGATAGCCTTCATGATTGAAGTTATTTATCTTGGTATCACATAGTTGCTTGTCTTGCTTAGCATAAGTTGTTGGTGCACATAGGTGAACCCTAGTTATATAGGTTTTGTGCTTAAAAAAATAAACGTTACTTTTATTCAGCATTTGTTAAGCCATATTTTTAAAAGTTTTAAACCGCCTATCCACCCCCCTCCAGGTGGCATCCATGTCCTTTCAAAAGTGGAAAGTGAGATAGATGATGGTTAGATGTACTCCCATACTCATTTGAGAAGTTACTAGAATATCTGATGATGAAGTTTGGGTCTCCAAGTTTTAATAGGCTACAATATAGACATAGATGATGTGCATTGAAAAGCTGGTCATAACCAAGTGGGGTTTCTTATTGAAATAAAATAAAAGCAAGTACTTTTATAAACATTGGTTATTATTCCCATACTTTTTAAAGACAAGAATAATACCAAAAAATGTATCTTTCCAATTCTTGTTGTTTTTTAACACTTATGAACATACTTTTACAAAAGTGGAAATACTTTATAAATGTCATTTGGGAAAATCAAATTAGTGCATGCATATAGTCGACCTCATTTCTGAATTTTGGTAAAATATAGTTTTGAACTTAATACTCCTCTCATACGAAATAGGGATTTAAGGTTTGTAGAGAGGAAAACATTTAAAATGGATTTTATTTGGAGTTATAGATATACAATAATTTGTAAAAAAAATCCCCATTGGGCAAAGTAAAATACGATGTGATTTCGATAGGTTGTGCCATATGCCCATTTGTGGATCATATCTACCCACAAAACAAGCCAAAGAAAGTGAAACATAGTCACACATAAGCAACTAATCACACATATATAGTCATGTAAGGGTATTTTACCCTTATCCATTATTTTGGTAACAATGACACCGTGCTAGAGTATTTGGCCTAATATGTTTATAAGGATAATCTCAGGTATTAGGCAATGAGGCATAAATGGTGTATCAAAGGAACAAGAATGCTAAAGGAGACCCCCCACTTCAACAACAATCGAAAGGGGTCTACGGCGAGAATTCGGTCCGCAGCCCGGTCCAACCGGGCCGGCGAACCGGCCGGTCCGGCGCGCGCTGCTCGGTCCACCGGTCGCCAACCGGGGTAAGTCCGGCGCACGACCCGGTCGACCGGCCGCCAACCGGGCTCCACACGAGAACATATCAAATCCGGTTGCCGACCGGTCAGCCGGCCTACAGACCGGCGAGTCCGGCGCACGGCCCGGTCGACCGGTCACCAACCGGGCGCCAACCGGCCGCCAACCGAAGGAGCTCCAGGATGATGCAAAGGATGTCCGGTCGCTGGTCCGGTCCGACCGGCCTCACCACCGGGCAGTCCGGTCTGTGGCCCGGTCAACCGGGTTTGTGGAGGGAAAAGCTGAGGTGGCAAGTGACCAACGGCCATATTTCGAAGAACACTATAAATAGGCCTTCTCCTACCTCTGAACAGTTAGGCACTACACTACAAGCTGTTCTTGAGCTCTCTCTCACTTACTCCATTGCTAGAAACACCAAAAGCCTCAGATCTACCTCCTCCTCCACCCAAACTCAAATCCCTCCGGGAATCGTTAGAGGAGGACCCGATCCTACTTGTTCTACCAAGCCAAATCTCATTCTCCCTTGTATTCATCGAGAAGCTTGCTTCCTAGGGTTCCTTGGAAACCCTAGGTGGGCAAGAGGAGTCCGGAAGCATCCGGGCTGTGGATTTGCTCCGGGCAAGATTGTGAAGGTTTGGAGGCTACCTCAAAGTCTACCACAAGTGAGTGAGCTATTCCTTCGTGGGATAGGCTCCGGAGAATAGGGTGAGCCTTCGTGGCGTGGGGAATCCTTCGTGGGACCTCCACCCCTCCAAACGTGACGTACCTTGTTGCAAAGCAAGGGAACACGGGAATACATCCTCGTCTCCGCGTGCTATCGGTTATCTCTAACCGAACTCCTTACTTGTGATTTAACGCTCTGTGAGAGCCTTCGTGCTCGAGTTAGTTGTATCCTCATATAGGTTGCTTCACCTAGTTTGCATTAGGCTCACCTTTATATTCCGCAAAGCCTAATATTGCAAAGAAAGAATTAAAACTTGTAGAAACTTATTCACCACCCCTCTAGGTTTACCATCTCTATACTTTCAATTGGTATCAAAGCCTGGACTCTTATTAAGGGCTTCACCGCCTTAAGAGTGAGATGGATAAACTCTTCGAGGGTCTAGATGACGACTCTAACCTTTCGGTTAAAGAGATGAAATCTAGACTCTTGGCATATGATGCCGAGAAGAAGAAAAAGGAGGATGAGCTACAAAACCAAATGACAGAAATGTCTTCCATGCTTAAGAAATTAACTAGTGGACCTCCTCCTAGTACGGCTTCGGCCTCTCTAGGGAATTTCCATGAAGTTAATCATGACTATCCCAAAAACACTTCACCCATGCCTCATATAAACCATAGTGGGAATGTTCCCCATTTTGATGGAACTCACTTTCCTTTTTGGAAATCTTCTATGGAATCTCATATTCGCAGCTGCAGTGTCGAGTTATGGGAGATCATTGTTCATGGATACCGGGAGCCTGATGACCCACAAGTATAGGGGATCACGGCAGTCTTCGAGGGAAGTAAAACCCAAATTTATTGATTCGACACAAGGGGAGGTAAAGAATACTTATAAGCCTTAACAACTGAGTTGTCAATTCAGCTGCACCTGGAAAAGCACTAGTAACAGGGGTGATGTGAAAGTAGCATTGATATGAGAGCAGTAGTAACAGTAACACAGCAGCAGTAGCAGTAATATGAGAGCAATGGCACCAGAAAATAGTTGATACTACTTCCAATGACATGTGGAACGAGTATATGATGATGAAAGATGGACCGGGGTTCCCAGCGATCTACATTAGTGGCAACTCTCCAATAACAAGTGTTGGGTGAACAAATTACAGTCGGGCAATTGATAGGATTGAAATAGCATCAAGACAGAATATCAAGATCATTAATCATGTAGGCATGTTTTCCAATTATAGTCGTACGTGCTCGCAATGAGAAACTTGCACAACATCTTTTGTCCTACCAGCCGGTGGCAGCCGGGCCTCTAGGGAATCTACTGGAAATTAAGGCACTCCTTTTAATAGAGCACCGGAGCAAAGCATTAACACTCCGTGAAAACATGTGATCCTCATATCTAAGCCTTCCCCTCCAGTTGTCCCAATTTTTGTCACTTTGGGGCCTTTGGTTCCGGACATAGACATGTGCATACAACTTGTAGATACAATCTAAGCAATAAGTATAGAGCTCAAATCAAAGATCATGCCACTCGGGCCCTAGTGACAAGCATTAAACACAACAAGATTGCAGCAACAATAACTTCACAAACTTTATAGATAGACTAATCATAATGTAACAATCCATCGGATCCCGACAAACACAACACCGATTACATCAGATGAATCTCAATCATGTAAGGCAGCTCATGAGATCATTGTATTGAAGTACATGGAGGAGAGAATACCAACTAGCTACTGCTAGAACCCGTAGTCCATGGGGGAATTACTCACGGAGCATGATGGAGGCGATGACGTCGATGGAGATGGCTTCCGGGGGCACTTCCCCGTCCCGGCAGGGTGCCGGAACAGAGACTTCTGTCCCCCGAATTGGAGTTTCACGATGGCGGCGGCGCCCCTGGAGTCTTTCTGGAGTTTCGTCAATTGGTACTGTGTTTTTAGGTTGAAAGGGGTTTTATAGGCGAAGAGGCGGCGCAGGAGGGTGCCTGGGGGCTCCTCACCATAGGCCGGCGCGGGCCCGAGCCAGGCCGCGCCGCCTTATGGTCCGGTGGCCCTCCGGCCCCTCTCCGACTCCCCTTCGGTGTTCGGGTGCTTCCGGGAAAAATAGGATGTTTGGTCTTCGTTTCGTCGAATTCCGAGAATATTGCCCGAACAGCCTTTCACGGAACCAAAAACAGCAGAAAACAGAACGCGGCACTGTGGCATCTTGTTAATAGGTTAGTTCCGGAAAATGCATGAAAACATTATAAAGTGCAAGCAAAACATGTAAGTATTGTCATAAAACAAGCATGGATCATCGGAAATTATGGATACGTTGGAGACGTATCGGCATCCCCAAGCTTAGTTCTCGCTCGTCCTGAAGCGAGTAAACGATAAAAAGAATAATTTCTGTAGTGACATGCTACTTACATAACCTTGATCATACTATTACAAAGCATATGAAATGAATGAAGTGACTCAAGGCAATGATCTATAGTTGCTAACAAATAGATAACATATAGCAAAACTTTTCATGAAGAGTACTTTCAAGACAAGTATCAAAAGTCTTGCACAAGAGTTAACTCATAAAGCAATAAGTTTAAAGTAAAGGCATCGAAGCAACACAAAGGAAGATATAAGTTTCAGCGGTTGCTTTCAACTTGTAACATGCATATCTCATGGATAATTGTCAACACAAAGTAATATGATGAATGCAAATATGCAAGTATGTAAGAATCAATGCACAGTTGACACAAGTGTTTGCTTCTAAGGTGGAAGGAAGTAGGTAAACTGACTCAACATAAAAGTAGAATAAAGGCCCTTCGCAGAGGGAAGCATTGATTGCTATATTTGTGCTAGAGCTTTGATTTTGAAAACATATAGAGAGCATAAAAAGTAAAATTTTGAGAGGTGTTTGTTGTTGTCAACGAATGGTAGTGGGCACTCTAACCCCTCGCTAGACAAACCTTCAAAGAGCGGCTCCCATGAATTATTTTTATTTTTGGGTGGCACTCCTTCCAACCTTTCTTTCACAAATCATGGCTAACCGAATCCTCGGGTGCACGCCAACAATCTCATACCATGAAGGAGTGCCTTTTATTTTAGTTTCATTATGATGACACTCCTCCCAACCTTTGCTTACACAAGCCATGGCTAACCAGAATCCTCGGGTGCCGTCCAACAATCACATACCATGGAGGAGTGTCTATTTTGGTTAATTAATTTGGGACTTGGGAATCCCATTGCCAGCTCTTTTTGCAAAATTATTGGATAAGCGGATGAAGCCACTAGTCCATTGGTGAAAGTTGCCCAACAAGATTGAAAGATAAACACCACATACTTCCTCATGAGCTATAAAACATTAACACAAATTGAGAAGCATTTTGAATTGTTTAAAGGTAGCACTCAAGCAATTTACTTTGGAATGGCAGGAAATACCACATAGTAGGTAGGTATGGTGGACACACATGGCATAGGTTTTGGCTCAAGGTTTTGGATGCACGAGAAGCATTCCCTCTTAGTACAAGGCTTTGGGCTAGCAAGGTTATTTGAAGCAAACACAAGTATGAACTGGTACAAGAAAACTTACATAAGAACATATTGCAAGCATTATAATACTCTACACTGTCTTCCTTGTTGCTCAAACACTTTTACCAGAAAATATCTAGACCTTAAGAGAGATCAATTATGCAAACCAATTTCAACAAGCTTTACGGTAGTTCTCCACTAATAGGTTTAAACTACATGAAAAAAAACTTAATCATGATCTACTTGAGAGCTCAAAACAATTGCCAAGTGTCAAATTATCCAAGAGTATTGTAGCTTCCAACTTTTATCATTGAACATTAAAAGTAAAACGAAGAACAAGTGTTCATATGAAAAAGCGGAGCGTGTCTCTCTCCCACACAAGGATTGCTAGGATCCGAATTTATTCAAACATAAACAAAACGAAAATAAACACACGGACGCTCCAAGTAAAGCACATAAGATGTGACCGAATAAAAATATAGTTTCAATAGAAGAAACCTGATAAGTTGATGAAGAAGGGGATGCCTTGGGCATCCCCAAGCTTAGACGCTTGAGTATTCTTGAAATATGCAGGGATGAACCACGGGGGCATCCCCAAGCTTAGACTTTTCACTCTTCTTGATCATATATCATCCTCCTCTCTTGATCCTTGAAAACTTCCTTCACACCAAACTTCTCATAAACTTCATTAGAGGGGTTAGTACTCAAAAAAATTGAATCCACCTTGGTCCTGTAGTGGCACATTGCAAGAACTCAATAAAACATTAGCTACAGCTCTCCACGTCTAGAAAACCTCGCTTAAAATCCACAAGAGACAATGCAAAAAAAACAGAGACAGAATCTGCCAAAACAGAACAGCCAGTAAAGACAAATTTTAAATAAATACTTACGTTGCTCAAATCAGAAAACTCAAAACTAATGAAAGTTGCGTACATATCTGAGGAACATGCACGTAAATTGGCATAATTTTCTGAGTTACCTACAGAGAAAAAAGCCCAGATTCGTGACAGATAGAAATCTGTTTCTGCGCAGAAATCCAAATCTAGTATCAACCTTCGATTAGAGGCTTCACTTGGCACAACATTGCAATAAAATAAAGATAAGGATATGTTGCTACAGTAGTAAACAACTTCCAAGACACAAATATAAAACAAAGTACTGTAGCAAAATAACACATGGGTTATCTCCCAAGAAGTTCTTTCTTTATAGCCATTAAGATGGGCTCAACAGTTTTAATGATGCGCTCGCAAGAAATAATGTTTGAAGCAAAAGAGAGCATCGAAAAGCAAATTCAAAACACATTTAAGTCTCACATGCTTCCTATGGAAAGGAATCTTGTACACAAATAAATTCATGAAGAACAAAGTGACAAGCATAAGAAGATAGAACAAGTGTAACTTCAGCAATTTCAGCATATAGAGAGGTGTATTAGTACCATGCAAATTTCTACAACCATATTTTCCTCTCTCATAATAATTTTCAGTAGCTTCATGAACAAACTCAACAATATAACTATCACATGCAGCATACTTTTCATGATTTCCAAACACATAATTTTTATCAAGTTCAAGAATTGTGGAATTAAAACTTTCAAACACACTTTTATCAATAATATAACAAGATGGTTGATCAATCTCAAGAGATATGGGACTCATAGAATAAGTCAAGAACTCTCCAATCCCATTTTCATTAGTAGTACAATTAATAGTATCAAGTAACATAGGACCATCATCTAGAGCTTTATCATAAACATTTGCCAAGCAAAATTCTTGAGTATCATGCATTTCGACATCAGGCACAAACAAAGCATTATCGTAAGATTTATCAAAATAGCATGGATTATCATAAATAACAGTAGCATAATTATTATCACAAGTTTTACTTATAGGTAGTATTTCAAGAGAATCCACAGGAACATAACATTCAACCTCTTTCGGTAAGCATGGAGGACAATCAAATAATGTAAGAGATAAAGAGTTACTCTCATCAGAAGGTTGGCATGGGTAGCTAATCCATTCTTCCTCCTTTTGTTCATCACTCTCCTCTTCTTTTTCATCCAATGAGCTTTCAGGTTCATCAATTTCCTCTTCCACAGGTTCCTGCAAATTGTGAGTGCATTCTTGTGCATTAATGTGTCTCTCTTTATAATCAAGGATATAAGGATTCCTATTGTAGCATTCTATGCAAGAATTAAGGATAGTAGAGACCAGGGCCGGCCCTGGGGAGGGTCTGGCGGGGCGGCCGCCCCGGGCCCAGAAAAATTAGGGGCCCAAAATTTTCATATAGGCTTACTATATATTGCAAAAAAACAATTAATATTTTTAGAAGCGCTTGGATCTACACTTTGGACCTTTCCTTTTCCTTTTAGTTTCCGATCCGGCGGGCCGGCCAGGAATCCCTCTCAGCGCACGTACGAGTCGAGTCATACGATGATACCAAAGGTCGCCTCGATACCATACGGAACAGAAACGTCGCTCCATAGCCTCGCCCAGGCGGTTTCATGCTCTCCCGATCGTGAGTGCTGATCGCCGACCACACACGACGATCGATCTGTTTCCCTGCCTGTTGGTCCGTGATACGTCTCCGACGTATCGATAATTTCTTATGTTCTATGCCATATTATTGATGATACCTACATGTTTTATGCACACTTTATGTCATATTCGTGCATTTTCTGGAACTAACCTATTAACAAGATGCCGAAGTGCCGGTTCTGTTTTCGCTGTTTTTGGTTTCAGAAATCCTAGTAACGAAATATTCTCGGAATTGGACGAAACGAAGACCCGGGGCCCTATTTTTCCACGGAGCTTCCGGAAGACCGAAGAACACACGAAGTGGGGCCACGAGGTGGCCAAGCTATAGGGCGGCGCGGCCCAAGCCCCGGCCGCGCCGACCTATAGCGTGGGCCCCTCGTTAGCCCCCGACTCTGCCCTTCCGCCTACTTAAAGCCTCCGTCGCGAAACCCCCGAGGCGAAAAACCACGATACGGAAAACCTATGCGAGACGCCGTCGCCGCCGATCCCATCTCGGGGATTCTGGAGATCTCCTCCGGCACCCTGCCGGAGAGGGGATTCATCTCCCGGAGGACTCTACACCGCCATGGTCGCCTCCGGAGTGATGAGTGAGTAGTTCACCCCTGGACTATGGGTCCATAGCAGTAGCTAGATGGTTGTCTTCTCCTCATTGTGCTTCATTGTTGGATCTTGTGAGCTGCCTAACATGATCAAGATCATCTATCTCGTAATTCTATATGTTGTGTTTGTCGGGATCCGATGGATAGAGAATACTATGTCATGTTAATTATCAAGTTATTATACATGTGTTGTTTATGATCTTGCATGCTCTCCGTTTCTAGTAGAGGCTCCGGCCAAGTTTTTACTTTTAACTCCAAGAGGGAGTACTTATGCTCGATAGTGGGTTCATGCCTGCATTGACACCAGGACATGATGAGAAAGTTCTAAGGTTGTGTTGTGCTTGTTGCCACTAGGGATAAAACATTGGCGCTATGTCCGAGGATGTAGTTGTTGATTACATTACGCACCATACTTAATGCAATTGTCCGTTGCTTTGCAACTTAATACCGGAGGGGTTCGGATGATAACCCGAAGGTGGACTTTTTAGGCATAGATGCAGTTGGATGGCGGTCTATGTACTTTGTCGTAATGCCCAATTAAATCTCACTATACTTATCATGTCATGTATGTGCATTGTTATGCCCTCTCTATTTGTCAATTGCCCGACTGTAATTTGTTCACCCAACATGCTTTTATCTTATGGGAGAGACACCTCTAGTGAACTGTGGACCCCGGTCCATTCTTTAATACTGAAATACAAATCTGCTGCAATACTTGTTCTTTACTGTTTTCTTGCAAACAATCATCTTCCACACAATACGGTTAATCCTTTGTTACAGCAAGCTGGTGAGATTGACAACCTCACTGTTTCGTTGGGGCAAAGTACTTTGGTTGTGTTGTGCAGGTTCCACGTTGGCGCCGGAATCTCTGGTGTTGCGCCGCACTACATCCCGCCGCCATCAACCTTCAACGTGCTTCTAGGCTCCTCCTGGTTCGATAAACCTTGGTTTCTTTCCGAGGGAAAACTTGCTGCCGTGCGCATCATACCTTCCTCTTGGGGTTGCCCAACGAACGTGTGAAATACACGCCATGAAGCTCTTTTCTCGGCGCCGTTGCTGGGGAGATCAAGACACGCTGCAAGGGGAGTCTCCACTTCTCAATCTCTTTACTTTGTTTTTGTCTTGCTTTATTTTATTTACTACTTTGTTTGCTGCACTTATATCAAAACACAAAAAAATTAGTTGCTAGCTTTACTTTATTTACTGTCTTGTTTGCTATATCAAAAACACACAAAAAATTAGTTTACTTGCATTTACTTTATCTAGTTTGCTTTATTTACTATTGCTAAAATGGCCAACCCTGAAAATACTAAGTTGTGTGACTTCACTAGCACAAATAATAATGATTTCTTATGCACACCTATTGATCCACACTGCTACTACAGCAGAATTCTTTGAAATTAAACCCGCTTTACTTAATCTTGTCATGAGAGAGCAATTTTCTCGGTGTTAGTTCCGATGATGCTTGCTGCCCATCTCAATAATTTTGTTGAACTATGTGAAATGCAAAAGTATAAAGATGTAGATGGTGACATTATAAAATTAAAATTGTTCCCTTTCTCATTAAGAGGAAGAGCTAAAGATTGGTTGCTATCTCTCGCCTAAGAATAGTATTGATTCATGGACTAAATGCAAGGATGCTTTTATTGGTAGATATTATCCCCTGCTAAAATTATATCTTTGAGGAGTAGCATAATGAATTTTAAACAATTGGATAATGAACATGTTGCTCAAGCTTGGGAAAGAATGAAATCTCCGGTTAAAAATTGCCCAACCCATGGACTGACTACTTGGATGATCATCCAAACCTTCTATGCAGGACTAAATTTTTCTTCGCGGAATTTATTGGATTCAGCTGCTGGAGGTACCTTTATGTCCATCACTCTTGGTGAAGAAACAAAGCTCCTTGATAATATGACGGTTAATTACTCTGAATGGCACACGGAAAGAGCTCCACAAGGTAAGAAGGTAAATTCGTTGAAGAATCCTCTTCCTTGAATGATAAGGTTGATGCTATTATGTCTATGCTTGCGAATGATAGGACTAATGTTGATCCTAATAATGTTCCATTAGCTTCATTGGTTGCTCAAGAAGAACATGTTGATGTGAACTTCATTAAAAATCATAATTTCAACAACAATGCTTATCGGAACAATTCTAGTAATAACTATAGGCCATATCCTTATAATAATGGTAACGGTTATGCTAATTCTTATGGGAATTCTTACAACAATAATAGGAATACACCCCCTGGACTTGAGGCCATTCTTAAAGAATTTATTAGTACACAAACTGCCTTTAACAAATCTGTTGAGGAAAAGCTCAATAAAATTGATATTCTTGTTTCTAGAGTTGATAGTCTTGCCTCCGATGTTGATCTTTTGAAATCGAAAGTTATGCCTAATAGGGATATTGAAAATAAAATTGTTACTACAGCAAATGCCATCCAAGTTAGAATTAATGAGAATATAAGATTAATGGCTGAACTGCGTGCTAGGTGGGATAGAGAAGAAAATGAAAAACTAGCTAAGAAGGAAAATGTAGCTAAAGTTTGGACTATTACCACCACAAGTAATGTTGATTCTTCATATGTTGCTGCACCTCCTACTATCAATGGTAAAATAATTGGTGTTGGCAATGCTTCTACTCCTAGTGCAAAGCGTGCAAAATTACACGAAGCCGCTAAAGCTACTTGAAACTGTTTGTGATAAAACTGCTGAAATTTTTTCCAACCTTGGGGATGATAATCCCATTACTTTAGATTGTAATGATTTAGATTTTGATGATTGCCATATCTCTGAAGTTATAAAGTTCTTACAAAAACTTGCTAAGAGTCCCAATGCTAGCGCTATAAATTTGGCTTTCACAAAACATATTACAAATGCTCTCATAAAAGCTAGAGAAGAGAAACTAAAACTTGAAACTTCTATTCCTAGAAAGCTAGAGGATGGTTGGGAGCCCATCATTAAAATGAGAGTCAAAGATTTTGATTGTAATGCTTTATGTGATCTTGGTGCAAGTATTTCTGTTATGCCTAAAAAGGTCTATGATATGCTTGACTTGCCACCATTGAAAAATTGTTATCTCGGATGTTAATCTCGCTGATAATGCTAAAAAGAAACCTTTGGGGAAAGTTGATAATGTTCATATTATGGTTAACAATAACCTTGTCCCCGTTGATTTTGTTGTCGTGGATATTGAATGCAATGCATCTTGCCCCATTATATTGGGAAGACCTTTTCTTCGAACCGTTAGTGCTACTATTGATATGAAGGAATGTAATATTAAATATCAATTTCCTCTCAAGAAAGGTATGGAACAC
>NC_061509.1:135921627-135955602 GCF_022539505.1 Lolium rigidum | reverse complement strand
GTATATCATCCTCTCTTGACCCTTGGCTCCTCCACCAAACTCGAAACAACTCATTAGAGGGTTAGTGGACAATAAAAGTATGTTCAGAGGTGACACAATCATTCTTAACACTTCTGGACATTGCATAAAGCTGCGGACATTAATGGATCAAAGAAATTCATCCAACATAGCAAAAGAGGCAATGCGAAATAAAAAGGCAGAATACGTAAAACAGAGCCGAGTCCGTAAAGATGGATTTTATTCACATGCGGACTTGCTCAAATGAAAATGCTCAAATTGAATGAAAGTTGCGTATATCTGAGGATCACTCACGTAAATTGGCATAATTTTCTGAGTTACCTACAGAGAGAATTAGACCCAGATTCGTGACAGCAAAGAAATCTGTTCTGCGCAGTAATCCAAATCTAGTACTTACTTTACTATCAAAGACTTTACTTGGCACAACAAAACACAAAACTAAGATAAGGAGAGGTTGCTACAGTAGTAAACAACTTCAAGACACAAATAATAAACAAGTACTGTAGCAAAAATAACATGGGTTATCTCCAAGAAGTTCTTTCTTTTGCTTGCAGATGGGCTGTGGGTTTTAATGATGCACTAGCAAAGAAATGATATTTGAAGCAAAAGAGAGCATCAAGAGGCAAATTCAAAACACATTTAAGTCTAACATGCTTCCTATGCATAGGAATCTTGTAAATAAACAAGTTCATGAGGAGCAAAGTAACAAGCATAGGAAGATAAAACAAGTGTAGCATCAAAAATTTCAGCACATAGAGAGGCATTTTAGTAACATGAAAATTTCTACAACCATATTTTCCTCTCTCATAATAACTTTCAGTAGCAACATGAGCAAACTCAACAATATAGGTAGTACACTTGTAATCCAAGGGGGCAAGCTGGTGAGGCTGGGGAGTCCTAAGTCCCCACGGCATAGTCCGTAGTACACTTGTCGCCCGAAGGAGCAAGATGGTGAGGCTGGGTGATGTCTACGTTCCCCCTCCTTTCCTGTAGACAGTGTTGGGCCTCCAAGAGCAGAGGTTTGTAGAACAGCAGCAAGTTTCCCTTAAGTGGATACCCAAGGTTTATCGAACTCAGGGAGGAAGAGGTCAAAGATATCCCTCTCATGCAACCCTGCAACCACAAAGCAAGAAGTCTCTTGTGTCCCCAACACACCAAATAGGTGCACTAGTTCGGCGAAGAGATAGTGAAATACGAGTGGTATGAATAAGTATGAGCAGTAGCAACGGTGCCGGAAAAGTGCTTGGCGTGTAGTTGATGGTGGTGGTATTGCAGCAAGTAGTAACGCAATAGAAACAAGTAAACAAGCAAGTGGTAACGCAAGTAGTAGTAACGCAGCGAGTAGTAAACAAGCAGTAGTAACTCAGCAGTATTTAGGAACAAGGCCTAGGGAATAGACTTTCACTAGTGGACACTCTCAACATCGATCACATAACGGAACAGTATAAATGCATACTCTACACTTTTGTTGGATGATGAACACATTGCGTAGGATTACACGAACCCTCAATGCCGGAGTTAACAAGCTCCACAATAATGCTCATGTTTAAGTAACCTTAAGTGTAAGATAGATCAACGGACTAAACCAAGTACTAGCATAGCATGCACACTCGTCACCTTCATGCATATGTAGGAGGAATAGATCACATCAATATTATCATAGCAATAGTTAACTCCATAATCTACAAGAGATCATGATCATAGCATAAACCAAGTACTAACACGGTGCACGCACCGTCACCTTTGCACACATGCAGGAGGAATAAACTACTTTAATAACACATTGCTAGAGTAGCACATAGATAGTAGTGATACAAACATGCTGCAATCATAAAGAGATATAAATAAGCACCTCACTATGCCATTCAATGAGTAAGTATTCTGTGAAATATGGCCTAAGAGACCCACACGGTGCACACACTCGTCACCTTTACACACGTGGGACTAGGAGTCTCCGGAGATCACATAGGTAAAACTCACTTGACTAGCATAATGACATCTAGATTACAAGCATCATCATATGAATCTCAATCATGTAGGGCAGCTCATGAGATTATTGTATTGAAGCACATAGGAGAGAGATGAACCACATAGCTACCGGTACAGCCCCGAGCCTCGATGGAGAACTACTCCTCCTCATGGGAGCAAGCAGCGGTGATGAAGATGGCGGTGGAGATGGCAGCGGTGTCGATGGAGAAGCCTTCCGGGGGCACTTCCCCGCTCCGGCAGCGTGCCGAACAGAGATCCCGTCCCCCGCATCTTGGCTTCGCGATGGCGGCGGCTCTGGCAGGTTTCTGTGGGTTTCGTCAATTGGTATCGGGTTTTCTGATCCAGGGGCTTTATATAGGCGAAGAGGCGGCGCCAGGGGGTCGAAGGGCTGGCCAAACCCTAGGGGGGCGCGCCCCCCCCCTTGGCCGCGCCGGGGTAGGGTTTGGTGGCCCTGCCTCCCTTCTCTGGCGGTTCTCGTGTGTTCTGGATGCTTCCGGGTAAAATAGGAACTTTGGCGTTGATTTCGTCCGATTCCGAGAATATTTCGTTACTAGGATTTCTGAAACCAAAAACAGCAGAAAACAAGAACCGGCACTTCGAGCATCTTGTTAATAGGTTAGTTCCGTAAAATGCACGAATATGACATAAAGTGTGCATAAAACATGTAGATAACATCAATAATGTGGCATGGAACACAAGAAATTATCGATACGTTGGAGACGTATCAGCATCCCCAAGCTTAGTTTCGCTCGTCCCGAGCAGGTAAAACGATAACAAAGATAATTTCTGGAGTGACATGCCATCATAATCTTGATCATACTATTTGTAAAGCATATGTAGTGAATGCAGCGATCAAAACAATGTATATGACATGGGTAAACAACTGAATCATAAAGCAAAGACTTTTCATGAATAACACTTCAAGACAAGCATCAATAAGTCTTGCATAAGAGTTAACTCATAAAGCAATAATTCAAAGTAAAGGCATTGAAGCAACACAAAAGAAGATTAAGTTTCAGCGGTTGCTTTCAACTTGTAACATGTATATCTCATGGATATTGTCAACATAGAGTAATATAATAAGTGCAATAAGCAAGTATGTAGGAATCAATGCACAGTTCACACAAGTGTTTGCTTCTTGAGGTGGAGAGAAATAGGTGAACTGACTCAACATTGAAAGTAAAAGAATGGTCCTCATAGAGGAAAAGCATCGATTGCTATGTTTGTGCTAGAGCTTTGATTTTGAAAGCATGAAACAATTTTGTCAACGGTAGTAATAAAGCATATGCATCATGTAAATTATATCTTATAAGTTGCAAGCCTCATGCATAGTGTACTAATAGTGCTCGCACCTTGTCCTAATTAGCTTGGACTACCCGGATTATCACCGCAATACATATGCTTTAACCAAGTTTCACAAAGGGGTACCTCTATGCCGCCTGTACAAAGGTCTAAGGAGAAAGCTCGCATTTGGATTTCTCGCTTTTGATTATTCTCAACTTAGACATCCATACCGGGACAACATAGACAACGAGATAATGGACTCCTCTTTTAATGCTTTAAGCATTTGACAACAATTAATTCTTTTCTCATTAGAGATTTGAGGATATTTGTCCAAAACTGAAACTTCCACCATGAATCATGGCTTTAGTTAGCGGCCCAATGTTCTTCTCTCACAATATGCATGCTCAAACCATTCAACTCAGTGTAGATCGCCCTTACTTCAGACAAGACGAACATGCATAGCAACTCACATGAAATTCAACAATGAGTTGATGGCGTTCCCCAGTAAACATGGTTATCGCACAACAAGCAACTTAATAAGAGATAAAGTGCATAAATACATATTCAATACCACAATAGTTTTTAAGCTATTTGTCCCATGAGCTATATATTGCAAAGGTGAATGATGGAATTTTAAAGGTAGCACTCAAGCAATTTACTTTGGAATGGCGGGAAAACACCATGTAGTATAGGTAGGTATGGTGGACACAAATGGCATAGTCTTGGCTCAAGTATTTGGATGCATGAGAAGTATTCCCTCTCGATACAAGGTTTAGGCTAGCAAGGTTGTTTGAGGCAAACACAAGGATGAACTAGTACAGCAAAACTCACATAAAAGACATATTACAAGTATTATAAGACTATACATCGTCTTCCTTGTTGTTCAAACACCTTACTAGAAATTATCTAGACCTTAGAGAGACCAATTATGCAAACCAAATTTTAGCATGCTCTATGTATTTCTTCACTAATGGGTGCAAAGTATATGATGCAAGAGCTTAAACATGAGCACAACAATTGCCAAGTATCACATTACCCAAGACATTATAGCAATTACTACATGTATCATTTTCCAATTCCAACCATATAACAATTTAACGAAGAGGAAACTTCGCCATGAATATTATGAGCTAAGAACACATGTGTTCATTTGAACCAGCGGAGCGTGTCTCTCTCCAACACAAGCATGATGTAATCCAATTTATTCAAACACAAACAAAAACAAAATCATACAGACGCTCCAAGTAAAGCACATAAGATGTGATGGAATAAAAATATAGTTTCAGGGGAGGAACCTGATAATGTTGTCGATGAAGAAGGGGATGCCTTGGGCATCCCCAAGCTTAGACGCTTGAGTCTTCTTGATATATGCAGGGGTGAACCACCGGGTGCATCCCCAAGCTTAGAGCTTTCACTCTCCTTGATCGTAGTATATCATCCTCCTCTCTTGACCCTTGAAAACTTCCTCCACACCAAACTCGAAACAACTCATTAGAGGGTTAGTGGACAATAAAAATTAACATGTTCAGAGGTGACACAATCATTCTTAACACTTCTGGACATTGCATAAAGCTACTGAACATCAATGGATCAAAGAAATTCATCCAACATAGCAAAAGAGGCAATGCGAAATAAAAGGCAGAATCTGTCAAAACAGAACAGTCCGTAAAGATGGATTTTATTAGGCCACCAGACTTGCTCAAATGAAAATGCTCAAATTGAATGAAAGTTGCGTACATATCTGAGGATCATGCACGTAAATTGGCATAATTTTCTGAGCTTCCTGCAGGGCAGTGGGCTCAGATTCGTGACAGCAAAGAAATCTGGAACTGCGCAGTAATCCAAATCTAGTACTTACTTTTCTATCAAAGACTTTACTTGGCACAACAAAACATAAAACTAAGATAAGGAGAGGTTGCTACAGTAGTAAACAACTTCCAAGACACAAATATAAAACAAAGTACTGTAGCAAAATAACACATGGGTTATCTCCCAAGAAGTTCTTTCTTTTTAGCCATTAAGATGGGCTCAGCAGTTTTAATGATGCACTCGCAAGAGATTATATGTGAAGCAAAAGAGAGCATCAAGAGGCAAATTCAAAACATATTTAAGTCTAACATGCTTCCTATGCATAGGAATCTTGTAAATAAACAAGTTCATGAGGAGCAAAGTAACAAGCATAGGAAGATAAAACAAGTATAGCTTCAAAAATTTCAGCACATAGAGAGGTGTTTTAGTAACATGAAAACTTCTACAACCATATTTTCCTCTCTCATAATAACTTTCAGTAGCATCATGAGCAAACTCAACAATATAACCATCACATAAAGCATTCTTATCATGAGTCTCATGCATAAAATTATTACTCTCCACATAGGCATAATCAATTTTATTAGTTGTAGTGGGAGCAAATTAAACAAAGTAGCTATCATTATTATTCTCATCAAGTGTAGGAGGCATAGTATAATCACAACAAAATTTACTCTCCATAGTAGGTGGCATCAAAAGACCACTATTATAATCATCGCAAATAGGAGGCAAAGTATCATCAAAGAAAATTTTCTCCTCAATGCTTGGGGGACTAAAAATATCATGCAAACCAGCTTCCCCAAGCTTAGAACTTTCTATATCATTAGCAACAATGGTGTTCGAAGCGTTCATACTAATATTACTACCAGCATGCAAATAAGGTTCCATAGGTTTTTTAATTTTCGCACCAAACAATCCATGTTTTAATTCAGGAAATAGAATAAGAAGCTCATTGTTGTCCATTATGCCAAACTAGTGTAAACAAGAAACAACAAGATGCAATTGCAGGATCTAAAGGAAATAGCTTTGAGCACACACACGACGGCGCCAGAAAAATACTTTACCTGAGACCGTAGTATGAGAGCCTTTTTACCTTTCCTCCCCGGCAACGGCGCCAGAAAAGTGCTTGATGTCTACGTTCCCCCTCCTTTCCCGTAGACAGTGTTGGGCCTCCAAGAGCAGAGGTTTGTAGAACAGCAGCAAGTTTCCCTTAAGTGGATACCCAAGGTTTATCGAACTCGGGGAGGAAGAGGTCAAAGATATCCCTCTCATGCAACCCCGCAACCACAAAGCAAGAAGTCTCTTGTGTCCCCAACACACCAAATAGGTGCACTAGTTCGGCGAAGAGATAGTGAAATACAGGTGGTATGAATAAGTATGAGCAGTAGCAACGGTGCCAGAAAAGTGCTTGGCGTGTAGTTGATGGTGGTGGTATTGCAGCAGTAGTAACGCAGTAAAACAGTGAACAAGCGAGTGGTAACGCAGTAGTAGTAACGCAGCGGTAGTAAACAAGCAGTAGTAACTCGGCAGTATTTAGGAACAAGGCCTAGGGAATAGACTTTCACTAGTGGACACTCTCAACATCGATCACATAACAGAACAGATAAATGCATACTCTACACTTTTGTTGGATGATGAACACATTGCGTAGGATTACACGAACCCTCAATGCCGGAGTTAACAAGCTCCACAATAATGCTCATGTTTAAGTAACCTTAAGTGTAAGATAGATCAACGAGACTAAACCAAGTACTAGCATAGCATGCACACTGTCACCTTCATGCATATGTAGGAGGAATAGATCACATCAATATTATCATAGCAATAGTTAACTCCATAATCTACAAGAGATCATGATCATAGCATAAACCAAGTACTAACACGGTGCACGCACTGTCACCTTTGCACACATGCAGGAGGAATAAACTACTTTAATAACACATTGCTAGAGTAGCACATAGATAGTAGTGATACAAACATGCTGCAATCATAAAGAGATATAAATAAGCACCTCACTATGCCATTCAATGAGTAAGTATTCGTGAAATATGGCCTAAGAGACCCACACGGTGCACACACTCGTCACCTTTACACACGTGGGACTAGGAGTCTCCGGAGATCACATAGGTAAAACTCACTTGACTAGCATAATGACATCTAGATTACAAGCATCATCATATGAATCTCAATCATGTAGGGCAGCTCATGAGATTATTGTATTGAAGCACATAGGAGAGAGATGAACCACATAGCTACCGGTACAGCCCCGAGCCTCGATGGAGAACTACTCCCTCCTCATGGGAGCAACGAGCGGTGATGAAGATGGCGGTGGAGATGGCAGCGGTGTCGATGGAGAAGCCTTCCGGGGGCACTTCCCCGCTCCGGCAGCGTGCCGGAACAGAGATCCTGTCCCCCAGATCTTGGCTTCGCGATGGCGGCGGCTCTGGCAGGTTTCTGTGGGTTTCGTCAATTGGTATCGGGTTTTCTGATCCAGGGGCTTTATATAGGCGAAGAGGCGGCGCCAGGGGGTCGAAGGGCTGGCCAAACCCTAGGGGGGCGCCCCCCCCTTGGCCGCGCCGGGGTAGGGTTTGGTGGCCCTGCCTCCCTTCTCTGGCGGTTCTCGTGTGTTCTGGATGCTTCCGGGTAAAATAGGAACTTTGGCGTTGATTTCGTCCGATTCCGAGAATATTTCGTTACTAGGATTTCTGAAACCAAAAACAGCAGAAAACAGGAACTCGCACTTCGGCATCTTGTTAATAGGTTAGTTCCAGAAAATGCACGAATATGACATAAAGTGTGCATAAAACATGTAGATAACATCAATAATGTGGCATGGAACACAAGAAATTATCGATACGTTGGAGACGTATCACTGGGGAGTCCTAAGTCCCCACGGTATTGCGGTCTAGGATGAGTTGCAGCCACCGGCGTAGGAGTGTATGGTAGAGCCCAGCACTGTTGTCGTGGTCGGGGTCCACCCTGAAATACGGGAATAATGGGACCGACGTGGACCCGTGGTCGGCGCATGCAACAAAGGGTGGGTGTTCGAGGTAGCGGAGGAACATGATTGGCTAGACCTTATACCGGGCCTCACACCATAGGAAGTGTGGACAAGCCCGCAGCTTGGTTGGCACCAAGGTTAAGATCTCTTATGGGTAAAGCAACACACCTCTCGCGAGTGTAAAGAACCGTGACTCGTCACTCCCTGTTCCGGGATATGGAACTGCGAACGCGGCCGGAAAGGAGCTCCATGAAGTTCTAGTAAACCGGTGAAGGCCGACGGACATAGTTCTTCCGAATAAAAGCAACCTCTTGAAGAAATGATTATGAAAACCTGCATTGGTATTAGACTTTCGGTCTAATGTCGTAGCTAGTGCATTAAACACCTCTTTCCTATAATGAACTTGTTGAGTACGCTCGTACTCATCCCACTCTTAAATCCCCGCTTAGATATGGAGGCCATGATGGAGGATCTACGGTGCAACTCGAAGGCCGAGGAGTCAACAAGTACTTCAAGAAACAGGACCTACCGGAGGAGTCGGATACCACATCCAACAAGGAGAAACCTAGATTAGCAATAGAAAGGAACTAGCTTCCTAAACTTAGCTCCTATTTAGCTAGAATCTATTCATAGCCTCTCGTAGCTAGTTAAATACTCTACAAATAGAGTTCGTGTTAGGATTAGACTACGAGTCGTTCTCCCGGAGTTCATTTGCGCTTTACCTCATTGTAAAGTAGGAGGCTGTGCTGATCTTATGTAACAGAGTCAATGTTGTAATTCTATAGACATGCCTTGGACCCGCATATGTTTCTGTTGTACCACTCTGAGCGATATAATACTAGTGGAACGGTGTTTCATTGGTGTTATATCAGACTTGCATACTACACCATGCAGTGGTATGCCGGGTCACCACAATATACTCAACCAAACAAAATTCTATTTGGATAATCGAAGGAGTCACATACCGGAGAGCAAATGTGCCAAATTTCAAACAGAAATCTGGGCTGAGCAAAGAGATCGAAAAACCCCGAGCTCTTAAGCAAAAACGCGAGTGAGAGAAAGTTGGTTCAAGTTTTTTCGGGAGAGAGAAGATGCTGGGAGAAAGAGATGATGTAGTGGGGCAAGGAGGGGCCCACACCACATGGTGGCGCGCCCTCCTCCTTGGCCGCGCCAGCCTGTGGTGTGGCACCCTGTGGTGCCCCACAGGTCATCCTCTGGTGCTCCCAGGTGCCTCGTCGAAAAATAGGACCAACGGTGTAATTTTCGCGAATTTTTGAAAACTTTGAAAAATGCACATTTCTGGGTATTAAGTTTATTATTACTGGCCAGGAATTTTTTTTTGAAATCTCAAATCAACTAAGAAATTTTGCAAATTAAAAATGCTACAGCAACTAAAGCAAGTGGAGGAAAGAAAAAGATGTTGTTTACCTCCTCTATGCATATAAAAGGTATTTGTTAACAAGGTTGATCAAGTCTTGCCACCAAATAAATTTTACATAGCATATGAAGAAATAAACCTCAAATCAATCATGTTACCTTGAATTGTATTGATATGGATCCAATCACAAGAGTTTGATATTCTTCTTTAGGCTCATATATAGGGCAATCGATAGTTCCAACTTTGATAGTTCTCACATGAGAAATAGTACTAACTCCGCACGCTTTTTCAATCCTCTTGGGGAAATAGACGGTGTGTTCCTTATCATCAACATTGGAAGTAACCTTTCCTTTATTGCAATCAATAACAGCCCCTGCGGTGTTAAGAAAAGGTCTCCCAAGAATAATAGACATATTATCATCTTCGAGCATTTCCAACACAACAAAATCAGTTAATATCAAGCAGTTATTAGTAACTTGAACAGGAACATCCTCACATATACCAACAGGAATAGCGGGAGATTTATCAGCCATTTGCAAAGATATATCAGTAGGTATCAACTTATCTAAGTAAAGTCTCTTATAAAGAGAAAAAGGCATAACACTAACACCGGCTCCCAAGTCACATAGAGCAGTTTTAACATAATTATTCTTAATAGAACAAGGAATAGTAGGTATACCTGGGTCGCCCAACTACTTTGGAACTTTGCCATCAAAAGAGTAATTAGCAAGCATAGTGGAAATTTCCTCATTGGGGATTTTCCTTTTGTTAGTAACAATATCTTTAATATACTTTGAATAAGGCGGCAATTTAATAGCATCGGTCAAAGGGATTTGCAAGAATAAAGGTTTCATCCAATCACAGAATTTATTATAGTGTTCCTCTTCCTTTGATTTTAGTTTCTTAGCAGGAAAAGGCATTGGCTTTTGCACCCAAGGTTCTCTTTCATTACCATGTTTCTCAGCAATAAAATCTTCTTTAGTATACTTTTTATTTTTAGCATGCTTTTCGGGTTCTTTTTCAACCTCTTCTTTATCGAGAGTATCATTCTTATCATTATCTTTATCATGTTCATTACCACTTTCGGTTTCAAAGCATCAGAAATAGAAATACTATTAGGATCATTAGCAGGTTCGGAGGATTCTACAACATTTTTATGTTTCTTCTTCTTTTTCTTAGATGGAGCACTAGTTTTAGTTTGTTGAGAATCTTGTTCAATTCTTTTGGGATGCCCTTCAGGATATAGAGGATCCTGGGTAGAGACACCACCTCTAGTTGTTACTTCATAAGCATGTTTTTCTTTAGCATTATTTCCTAACAAGTCATTTTGCACTTTAGTGAGTTGATAAATTTGAGTTTGAACCATATGAAAATGTTTAACAAGCATCTTAACATCATTGGAGGTTCTCTCCACAATATCATGCAATTCACTAATAGCTTGAGAATTTTCCATTAGATGATTCTCTACTCTCATATTAAAATTTTCTTGCTTAACAATATAATTATCAAACTCATCTAAGCATTGCGCAGGAGGTTTTGAATACGGAATATCTTCCCTAGTAAAGCGTTGAAGGGAATTTACCTCAATCATGGATGAAGGGGGAATTATCTCACATATATCTTCTATGGGAGGTAGATTCTTCACATCTTCAGATTTAATACCTTTCTCCTTGAGAGACTTCTTGGCTTCCCTCATATCTTCATCATTCAATTTAATTAAACCCCTCTTCTTCACTATTGGCGTTGGAGTTGGTTCAGGCGTAGTCCAATCATCATAATTCCGGCCTATTTTAGCCAATAATTCTTCGAGCGTCGTCCTGAGTTCTTTTCCTGAAAACACAACCAGCACAACTATCCAGGTATGCCCTAGACTCAATGGTTAGTCCACTATAAAATATATCAAGTAAATCATGCTTTTCTAAATCATGGTCGAGCAGAGCTCTAATAAGAGAGCAAAATCTTGCCCAAGCCTCAGGCAATTTCTCTTCATCTCCCTGATCAAAATTATAAACTCTCTGCAAAGCAGCATGTTGAGCACTAGCAGGAAAGTATTTCCGGAAGAAAACATTAAGAAATTCTTTTGGACTTCTAATAGAACTAGGTGGCAAACTATTATACCAGGTTTTAGCGTCATCCTTTAATGAGAATGGAAAGATTTTAGCAACAAAGTAAGTACGCTTCTTAACATCATCAGAAAACAAGCTACTCAGAGTAGATAACTCGGTCATGTGTTCAACAGCACTTTCTTTTTCAGTACCACAAAAGGGTGTTTTCTCAACAATAGCTATATGAGATAGATCAAGAGAAAAATCATAATCTTTATCCCTAATGTTTATAGGAGATGTGGCAAATTTAGGATCGTGGAGACAGCTTTATATCTAACATTATGTTCCGCAAGCAACTTTTTAATTTTTCTTGCATCAGTAGTAGCATGGCATTTTTCAATAAAATCATCATCAAGTTCCACATAATCTTCATCAAGATCATCACTAGAGTATTCAAGTTCAGGTGAATTAACAGGTGTAGTAACATCAGGAGTTTCAGCATTTTCAATTTGTCTAGACCTAGCAATTTTAGCATCTAGAAAAGTTCCCAATGAACCACTATCATCAAGCACAGCAGAAATATTATCAATATTATGAGAGTTTTCCGATTCAGCGAAGTACCAGCATTTGAAGCATGTGGCGGTGAAACAAGTTTATCAATCACGGATGGTGAATCAAGAGCAACGAGAGGTACTCGGAGTTGTACCTTTTCTTGTAGTGGATGGTAATATGGCGACCTTAGTATCGCGAGTTTTACCCATGATGGAGAATTTGCAGCGAACAATATCAATCCAAGTGAACTTCCAAATAAAGCTATGCTCCCCGGCAACGGCGCCGGAAAATAGTCTTGATGACCCACAAGTATAGGGGATCGCAACGAGTCTTCGAGGGAAGTATTACCCAATTTATTGATTCGACACAAGGGAGACAAAGAATACTTGAAAGCCTTAACAACGGAGTTGTCAATTCAGCTGCACCTGGAAACAGACTTGCTCGCAAGAGTTTATCAAGTAGTAACAGCTTTATAGCGAGTAGCAGTAGTGAAATAACAGCAGCAGAGTAACAAAGACAGCAGTAGTCATTTTAGTAAACAGCAGGATTAAAATACTGTAGGCACGGGGACGGATGACGGGCGTTGCATGGATGAGAGAAACTCATGTAACAATCATAGCAGGGCATTTGCAGATAATAATAAAACGGTATCCAAGTACTAATCGATCAATAGGCATGTGTTCCAATTATAGTCGTACGTGCTCGCAATGAGAAACTTGCACAACATCTTTTGTCCTACCAGCCGGTGGCAGCCGGGCCTCAAGGGAAACTACTGGATATTAAGGTACTCCTTTTAATAGAGTACCGGAGCAAAGCATTAACACTCCGTGAACACATGTGATCCTCACATCGCTACCATTCCCTCCGGTGGTCCCGATTTCTGTCACTTCGGGGCCATTGGTTCCGGACAGCGACATGTGTATACAACTTGCAGGTAAGATCATAAACAATGAATATCTTCATGAATCAATAACATGTTCAGATCTGAGATCATGGCACTCGGGCCCTAGTGACAAGCATTAAGCATAACAAGTTGCAACAATATCATAAAAGTACCATCTACGGACACTAGGCACTATGCCCTAACAATCTTATGCTATTACATGACCAATCTCATCCAATCCCTACCATCCCCTTCGGCCTACAGCGGGGGAATTACTCACACATGGATGGGGGAAACATTGCTGGTTGATGGAGAGGCGTTGGCGGTGATGGCGGTGATGATCTCCTCCAATTCCCCGTCCCGGCGGAGTTTCGCGATGTGGCGGCGTTCTGGAGGGTTTCTGGCGACTTCGACTTCTCCCCCGTGCGTTTTTAGGTCGAGGCGAATAAGTAGTCCGAAGGGGGGCGTCGGAGGCCAGCCGAGGGGGCCACACCACATGGCCGCGCGGGCCCCCCGGGCCGCGCCGCCTTATGGTGTGGGGCCCTCGGGCCTCCACTTCAATTGTCCTTCTGGCTCCGTCAGTATTCTGGGAAAATAGGCCCTTTCGTCAAAATACCGAGGTTTTTCCTGAAAGTTGGATTTCTGCACAAAAACGAGACACCAGAACAGTTCTGCTGAAAACAGCGTTAGTCCGTGTTAGTTGCATCCAAAATACACAAATTAGAGGCAAAACAATAGCAAAAGTATTCGGGAAAGTAGATACGTTTTGGACGTATCAGTAGTCACACCACACACCGAGCGCCACAAAGGCCTCACCTTATTCTCCGATGCCCCTCGCCACAAAGGCCTAGGTCACGGTTCCACTAAGGGATTTCCTTAGAGGTAGAAACCGGGCCTTACACAAAGCATGGGGCACACATCCACAACTTAATGGAAAGCTCCCAAGAATTCGCCACAAAGGCCTCAAAGCCGTCTAGGGTTCCAAGAACCCAAGAGTAACAAGCTCCTCACTTTCACCACCACGAATCACCGAGAGCACAAACTGATGCACCAAATGCAATGACAAGAACACCACAAAGATGCTCAAGTACTTCTCTTTCAAATTCCAACAAGGCTACAAATGTTGTTGGGGGAATAAGAGAGGAAGAGCAAAAAGGATGAGGAACACCAAATTCTCTTCCAATAATTAGATATAGGGATTCCCTCACAAAGAGGGGAATATGATTGGTGGGGTTGTAGATCTAGATCTCCTCTCTATTTTCCTCAAATATGAGCAAGAATCATGGAGGGATTAGAGGGAGAGGAAGCTTCTCAAAGTCAACAATGGAGTAGGAGGAGAGAGGGAGAAGCAACCAGTCCAAGGAGGAAGAAGGGGGCTGATGGCGCGTAGTCGACACGTCCGTTGGGAACCCCAAGAGGAAGGTGTGATGCGCATAGCAGTAAGTCTTCCCTCAGTAAGAAACCAAGGTTATCGAACCAGTAGGAGTCAAGAAGCACTTTGAAGGTTGATGGCGGCGGAGTGTAGTGCGGCGCAACACCAGGGATTCCGGCGCTAACGAGGAACCTGCACAGCACAATCAAAGTACTTTGCCCCAACGTAACAGTGAGGTTGTCAATCTCACCGGCTTGCTGTAAACAAAGGATTAGATGTATAGTGTGGATGATGATGTTTGTTTGCGAAGAATAGTAAAGAACAATTGCAGTAGATTGTATTTCAGATGTAAAGAATTGGACCGGGGTCCACAGTTCACTAGTGGTGTCTCTCCCATAAGATAAATAGATGTTGGGTGAAAAAATTACAGTTGGGCAATTGACAAATAAAGAAGGTATAACAATGCACATACATATATCATGATGAGTACTATGAGATTTAATCAGGGCATTACGACAAAGTACATAGACCGCTATCCAGCATGCATCTATGCCTAAAAAGTCCACCTTCGAGTTATCATCCGAACCCCCTCCAGTATTAAGTTGCAAACAACAGACAATTGCATTAAATATGGTGTGTAATGTAATCAACACAAATATCCTTAGACAAAGCATCGATGTTTTATCCCTAGTGGCAACAGCACATCCACAACCTTAGAACTTTCCATCATCGTCCCGCATTTAATGGAGGCATGAACCCACTATCGAGCATAAATACTCCCTCTTGGAGTGACAAGTATCAACTTGGCCAGAGCCTCTACTAGCAACGGAGAGCATGTGTCACATCCCGAAATTTTCTAAATTTTGGAATATAAAATAAAAATAAATGTTAATGCCTGATTGTTGAACTTGATTGTAAATTCACAAAGAATTAAAAACTTTTGCAGTTATTAAAAGTAAATTCCAAAATGGTGGTTTCAAAGATTTTTTTTTCAAAGTATTTCCAAACCAAAACTATTTCTATTTTATGGTTTTGAAATCACATAAGATTTTGTTTTGAGATAAAAGGCCTAAACCTATACTTTGAAATATCAATGCCTAAGTAGCCATATAAAACGTTATATGCATAATAATTTTTTTGTAAATTGGTTTTAACCAATATTAGTTGTATAAAGTTATTTGAGTCGTTTCGACTTCAATATCAAAATCCATTGTTGAAATAAAACTTGCGAAAGCTTTGAGCTTCGGAAAACTATTTTAATTGTCCTGATATGCTATTAGGTCAAATACATAAAAATGTATCATTGTATTGTTTTTTTGGACTGAAAAATAGTCTCACAATGTTCTAAACTAATTTTTAGAATCTGTAAGAATATATTTCACTTAATTTGAAGTTCTTAATAAAATTCTACAAAATAAACAGAATCAGCATAACGAAAAAAAAAAAGTGAACCGACTGACTAGGCCAACCAAGTTGGCAAGCCCACTAAGGCACACGTCTGCCCTCCTCCTATCTCAGTCCAGCCCCATCTTCTTCCTCCTGCCAGCGTGCATGATGCACGTTAAACACAGCCATGGCTGTTGCTCTTTCCCTTCAATTTCCCATCAATTCTAGCGACCGTTTCTTCTCGAGTTCAATACGAGAGTTAGTCCTATTAAGATGAGCATTCCATTCAGGCAATTAGTTCCCCACTTTATTGCCTTAATCTCTCAGACCGACGTCGTGAACCGAATGCCACCGAAGGCATAGACCTCCCGATGTCCCACCTCAGTCCATCCCCGGAAGATCTTAGCGCGTCACTTTGAGCCTCTCTCCCTTCTCCCTCATTTCCGTTCTCAAAGTTTCTTGAGAGAAGATCTGTACAACCCATGCCAACCATGCCCATCGCAGCCCAAAACTCGAGTTCCTCGCTAGGTTGCGTCGCTCTCGATGATCATCTCGTCAAATCCTTTCATCAGAAGACTTTACTCATCAAGGGCTACCTCCAGGACATGGCGGTGCATCATGATGTCGCTATTGGCCGCGACGTCTTCGAAGTTCATTGGATCGGTACGTCACATACGTTAATCTTGAGCTTGGATCCTTTCGTTCGTGGAACTTCTCTCACTGTATCTTACCTCCAGGACACAGTTTTGCGTCTTGCCGTTCACGTTCGCCCCGCCGCCTGTCTGCCGACCGCCGCTCCATTCGCCGCCACCGTCGTCCAGAACTACCGCCGGCTGCAACTTATACACGGAACGGACATGCGATTACCTGCACCACACACATGTGTATACGCCACGCGCCGTCATCACGGACATTGTCCACGACTTGAAGAACTCTGAAGACCGACGGAGCGCTCCATCTACCACGTCCGAGACAGCCGTCACCGCCTTCCTGAACGTCTGTGTTTCCTATTTCCCCTGGTACACAACACCATCCTCTCTCTCGTTTGATCCGTAGCATATGGCCGTGATTAGATCACCTAATGGAACTATCTGGCTTATTCAATTCCTGTTTTTCTTTCTTTTGTACGTACGTGTACAGTGGTCAGACCATCTGATCGATGAGTTCGGACGTGGATTTTACTAGATCATGACGTAACATTTGAAATTCCATATTTCATGATCCGTAGCTCCGAATCAATAAATTCCTCTTGCGTTGGAGTCACACTTTATTTATCTATCCAGTAAAGCCACTACTAAAATAATTGAACTCATTTTCAAATATTCAAATTAAAAAAAATGAGAATTTGAGTATATGTTTATTATAGATTTAATTTTATATTTCTTTCCGACGTGATTCCTTTTGCTAAGTGAATCACTTGATCGCATCTATCCACCCATCTTATTTAGACACTGCCTTATTTTATTATCAATCATCCCCGTCCTGCTATCAGCGGTAATTACTTCGTGGCCTGCTTAAGTCTGTACGTAGTTTAGAGTAGATCAAGCCAGGTTCATATTGGACTGTTAGATCAAGATCTGAGAGTCCAAATTATCCATCAACTTAACCTGTTTTAACTATGCCGTGGATGGAGCGATCAATTGATCGCATGAGCCAGCTCAAAACTAATCCGCGACCTGTAAAATTCATAGCGTGAGTTTCATAACTCCGATTAAATTGATTCATTTTGCTTTGAGCTCGTATTTAAACTCTCTACAACTTTCGTGTAGGAAGTTTTTCCAATCGAGCAACTTGTTCGGACAACTTTTCGTACACCATTAAATCTGTAGCCGCATCGGTATAATTTTGTAAAATTCATATCTTGAGTTCTACAAATCGGTTTTGGACAAACTTTATACCGTTGTAATCAGCAAATCGCATAGATCATTGTAGACTTTTTGCGTGGTAGTTTCTCCCACTATATTTTCGCAGTACCTCTTTGATCCGCAACATCGTCTGTAAAATAACTCCTACAAACTTTTTCCGAGAGATTCTTTTGGCGATACTCTTGTAATGGAATTCTCTACAACTTCCGTGTAGAAAGTTCTTCCATCCGGAAAACTTCTTCTAATAATTTTTCGCAAAAAGTGTAGTCCTATAACTGGTTTCAACATAGTTCCTTTAGCTAAATGATCCTTATGATCATAGCCATCTTCCAGAACCAATTCTTTATCATGTTCACAGATAATACATAGCTTACCCCTGGTTGTCTAGTTCATATTATTCAAATAACAATTGAGTTATTAGAGTAAATAGTGACAATCTTAACTATAAATTCCTCCCTTGTGAAAATGTTATGTGGAGACCCTCTACTACATAGCACAAACCTTGAACCAATATCGTGTCTATCCAAATTTATTTCGAATCACTCTGTGACTTAGTTTAGAACTATTCAACTTACAAATGAGTAATTTGAGTAATTCTACATATCACTAGTTCATTACCAAAGTCCATGTGCCACCTTGTGCTATTTTGTTAAGTGTTGTCACACTTTACTTGATAGTATTCTAGAAGCACCATTTGATACTTATGTGATTCTAATCACATGAGCCTTTCCAAATTCTATCTATTTGTATCCCATCGACTCCTTTCCAGTATCCATTTTCTTTCTAAGTATTTGATCATGTAATTCAATATCTCAAAGACATATCTTGCAAGCCATGCCTCATGCCATATCTTCTTTATCCGATGACTAAAATAAAATGAATAATAACTTGTTATTTTCCTTGCTTGATTTTGTGTTGTATGAATGGTGTGTTTATGTTGTGCTATTTTTTTTTAATCTTATAGTTCGTGTGAAGAGCGACATGTTTTGTTGAGAGAAGTGAACGATCTTCATTTACCGAAAAGGCAAGTGACATTCAAATCCTACCTATTTTATATTATGCATTAGAGTTTTCACTTAGTATGCATGGTAGGGTTTTTGTTTTCAAAAGTAAAGTATATATGCTATGCTTAGATCCTAGTAGTGTGTAGCCACCCCTTAAACACAACTTGCTAGGATTGTCAGAAGTGATTTAAAAAAAAATGATGCTAATGCTTTGTTTCACTTGTTGGTTAAAGTGTTGTTCAAAAAATTGAAAACTAATAACCTTAATGAAACACCTGGGTGGAATTGGAGTGGTTTGGATTATGTTGAGTGGCTACTCGGGGCTACATACCTGGTGGATTTAACCATGGTATGTGGTGGTGACCCGTGGGTTAGTACACTTGTGGTTTGCCACCCAGGAACAAAGAGATTGCTATGTCTTCCGTGTTTAGTGTACTTCCAGTGCAGCCTTATGATATTATGGGCTCTGTCTTGATTGAGTAAGATGCGAGGGTTCAACTTGTTGCAAGACATTGGCTGGTAGCAGAATTATAGGTGGGAACGAGTCTTGCGTGTATGGTTGCTCTCTCCTTCTGAAAGGTCTCGTCTCATTCTTCTCTCTGGGTAGAATGGGTCGTAAGGTGAAAGTGCACAACCTCTGCAGAGTTAAAAACTAAGATCTTAGCCGTGTCCCCGGTTATGGACAACTTGAGTCTCTAGACAAGGATGTACGGAATAATCTCATCACCTTTTCTGAATGATTAAAACTTGTGTAGAAACAGTCTCAGGACTGGATTTTCCCAGGGCTACATACATGGTGGATTTAACCATAGTATGTGGTGGTGACCTGAGGATTATCCCGGTCGAGTGGCCCCAGGGCTACATACCTGGTGGATTTAACCATGGTATGTGGTGGTGACTTGGGAGTCATATCGACTTGGGGCTCATGGTGGATTTAACCATGTGCCCATTTTGGTGTAAAACCTTTTCGAAAATTCAAAATTGTTTTGTTTTAAAATAAATATAGGATAAAATTGGCTTTATGCAAATAAACTCCACTAGCCAAATATCATGTAGATAGTCATGCCTAAAACTGCCACCAAATAAGTGTCATTTGCCAGTACATCATTGTACTGACCTCCATTCGTGGGGCTGCATATTCAAACGTGCAGGTTCGTCTGAAGAGGATTACTAGTAGGATCTCGAGTCTACATTCCAACATGTCTGCCTGTGGCACATGAAGATGATGGAGGCTCATTGAAGATTTATTTTTCTGCTGTGTTTGCTTGAACTCTGTTATTTGAGCTAGTCCATGTGACTATGCAATTTGTAAGGTATTACGTTACCCTTTGGATCAACGATGTACTAATTTGATACTATTGCAATGACTACTACATTTTGTAATGTGTGTGCTATCAGTGATCCCGGGAATAGCACTATACACAGGTATCTTGCCTTTATTAAAAGGTAGGGTGCTACAAGCATGCAAGAACATAAATAACATATATGATAGATTGATAATCAACTTGACATAGTATTCAATATTCATCGGATCCCAACAAACACAACATGTAGCATTACAAATAGATGATCTTGATCATGATAGGCAGCTCACAAGATCTAACATGATAGCACAATGAGGAGAAGACAACCATCTAGCTACTGCTATGGACCCATAGTCCAGGGGTGGACTACTCACACATCGATCCGGAGGCGATCATGGCGATGAAGAGACCTCCGGGAGATGATTCCCCTCTCCGGCAGGGTGCCGGAGGCGATCTCCTGAATCCCCCGAGATGGGATTGGCGGCGGCGGCGTCTCTGTAAGGTTTTCCGTATCGTGGCTCTCGGTACTGGGGGTTTCGCGACGAAGGCTTTAAGTAGGCGGAAGGGCAGGTTAGGGGGCGTCACGGGGGGCCACACAACAGGGCCACGCGACCAGGGCTTGGGCCGCGCCGCCCTGGCGTGTCACTGCCTCGTGGCCCCACTTCGTTTCCTCTTCGGACTTCTGGAAGCTTCGTGGAAAAATAGGACCCTGGGCGTTGATTTTGTCCAATTCCGAGAATATTTCCTTTGTAGGACTTCTGAAACCAAAAACAGCAGAAAACAGCAACTTGCTCTTCGGCATCTCGTCAATAGGTTAGTGCCGGAAAATGCATAATAATGACATATAATGTGTATAAAACATGTCAGTATCATCATAAAAGTAGCATGGAACATAAGAATCTATAGATACGTTTGGGACGTATCAAGCATCCCCAAGCTTAGTTCCTACTCGCCCTCGAGTAGGTAAACGATAACAAAGGTAATTTCTGAAGTGACATGCTATCATAATCTTGATCAATACTATTGTAAAGCATATGAGATGAATGCAGCGATTCCAAGCAATGATGAAGATAATGAGTAAACAAATGAATCATATAGCAAAGACTTTTCATGAATAATACTTTCAAGACAAGAATCAATAAGACTTGCATAAGAGTTACTCATAAAGCAATAAATTCAAAGTAAAGGCATTGAAGCAACACAAAGGAAGATATAAGTTTCAGCGGTTGCTTTCAACTTCAACATGTATATCTCATGGATAATTGTCAACACAGAGTAATATAACAAGTGCAATAGGTAAACATGTAAGAATCAATGCACACAGTTGACACAAGTGTTTGCTTCTAGGATAGAAAGAATAGGTAAACTGACTCAACAATAAAGTAGAAGATTGACCCTTCGCAGAGGGAAGCATGGATTACTATATTTGTGCTAGAGTTTTTCATTTTGAAAACAAGAAACAATTTTGTCAACGGTAGTAATAAAGCATATGTGTTATGTATAATATATCTTATAAGTTGCAAGTCTCATGCATAGTATACCAATAGTGCTCGCACCTTGTCCTAATTAGCTTGGATTAACATGGATTATCATTGCATAGCATATGTTTCAACCAAGTGTCACAAAGGGGTACCTCTATGCCTCCTGTACAAAGGTCTAAGGAGAAAAACTCGCATTGGATTTCTCGCTTTTGATTATTCTCAACTTAGACATCCATACCGGGACAACATAGACAACAGATAATGGACTCCTCTTTAATGCATAAGCATTCAACAACAGTTAATATTCTCTTAAGAGATTGAGGATTGATTGTCCAAACTGAAACTTCCACCATGAATCATGGCGTTAGTTAGCGGCCCAATGTTCTTCTCTAACAGTATGCATACTCAAACCATTTGATCATGAAAATCGCCCTTACTTCAGACAAGACGAACATGCATAGCAACTCACATGATATTCAACAAAGGTAAAAGAGTTGATGGCGTCCCCAGAAACATGGTTACCGCTCAACAAGCAACTTATAAGAAATAAGACACATAAGTACATATTCTTCACCACGATAGTTTTTAAGGCTACTTTCCCATGAGCTATATATTGCAAAGACAAAGAATAGAATTTTAAAGGTAGCACTCAAGTAATGTACTTTGGAATGGCAGGGAAATACCATGTGGTAGGTAGGTATGGTGGACACAAATGGCATAGTTTTTGGCTCAAGGATTTGGATGCACGAGAAGAATTCCTCTCAATACAAGGCTAGGCTAGCAAGGTTGTTTGAAGCAAACTCAAGTGTAAAAGGTGCAGCAAAGCTCACATATGAACATATTCTAGGTATTATAAGACTTTATATTGTCTCCTTGTTGTTCAAACACCTTAACCAGAAAATATCTAGACTCTAGAGAACCAATCATGCAAACCAAATTTAACAAGCTCTATGTAGTTCTTCATTAATGGGTACAAGGTACATGATGCAAGAGCTTAAACATGATCTATATGAGCACAACAATTGCCAAGTATCACATTATTCAAGACATTATACCATTTACCACATGCGGCATTTTCCGTTTCCAACCATATAACAATGAATGAAGTAGTTCAACTTTCGCAATGAACATTAAAGATAAAGCTAAGAACACATGTGTTCATACGAAACAGCGGAGCGTGTCTCTCTCCCAAACAAAGAATGCTAGGATCCGATTTTATTCAAACAAAAACAAAAACAAAAACAAAAACAAACAGACGCTCCAAGTAAAGCACATAAGATGTAACGGAATAAAAATATAGTTTCACTAGAGGTGACCTGATAAGTTGTCGATGAAGAAGGGGATGCCTTGGGCATCCACAAGCTTAGACGCTTGGGTCTTCTTAAAATATGCAGGGATGAACCACCGGGGCATCCCCAAGCTTTGACTTTTCACTCTTCTTGATCATATTGTATCATCCTCCTCTCTTGACCCTTGAAAACTTCCTCCACACCAAACTCAAAACAAACTCATTAGAGGGTCAGTGCATAATTCATATATTCAGAGGTGACATAATCATTCTTAACACTTCTGGACATTACACAAAGCTACTGAAAGTTAATGGAGCAAAGAAATCCATCAAACATAGCAAAACAGGCAATGCGAAATAAAAGGCAGAATCTGTCAAAACAGAACAGTCCGTAAAGACGAATATTTTAGAGGCACCAGACTTGCTCAGATGAAAATGCCCAAATTTAATGAAAGTTGCGTACATATCTGAGGATCATGCACGTAAATTGGCAGATTTTTATAAATTTTCTACAGCAGGGGCGGCTCAATTTCGTGACAGCAAGAAATCTATTCCTGCGTAGTAATCCAAATCTAGTATTGACTTTACTATCAAAGACTTTACTTGGCACAACAATGCAATAAAATAAAGATAAGGAGAAGTTGCTACAGTAATAACAACTTCCAAGACTCAAATATAAAATAAAAATGCAGAAGTAAAATAATGGGTTGTCTCCCATAAGCGCTTTTCTTTAACGCCTTTCAGCTAGGCGCAGAAAGTGTGAATCAAGTATTATCAAGAGATGAAGCATCAACATCAATAGGTATCTTAGATGTTCCATCATCCATAGTGGTGCTAAGGGCTTTATCAATTTTAGGCCTATAATAGTGTTTTGGCTTAGGCACTTTAGAAGCATACATGAATTTTTGCTCCTTACGCACATAAGCTTTCTCCTTAAACTTAAGAGAAGAAAAAGTTGAACCCAAGGTTCCCATAGCTTCTTCAAGTTCACTAATCCTATGGGTTCGATTATCATGAGTAGCACAAGTTTCTAAAACAGCAATTCTCTCATTAATCCACCTAGAGTTTTATTAAGTTTATCAGTGCTATTAAGTAATATTCCCAATTTAGTCTCAATACTTGGAAGATCTTTCTCTATGGCTTCCAACTTTGTCATAACATCTTCAAGAGAGATTTCAATTTTAGCTTCATTAACAGGTGGTATTCCAACTAGACTCACATAATGCAACTAGATTCTAAAGCAGGAGTGCCTAGGAAATTACCTCCCGCAAGAGTATCAAGAACATACCTATTCCAGCTAGAGATACCAACATAAAAGTTCCTAAGTAGTATAATAGTGGAGTGTTTCTTAATGCACCTATGATGAGCATCGCTAATTCTATACCAAGCATCTCTAAAACTTTCTCCCCCTTGTTGCTTAAAGGAACGAACTTCAACTTCCGGATTACTCATTTTTTAGCAGTAGTAAATAAAGCAAACTAGATAAAGTAAATGCAAGTAACTAATTTTTTTGTGTTTTCAATATAGAGAACAAGACAGTAAATAAAATAAAACAAAGCAAGACAAAAACAAAGTAAAGATATTGGATGTGGGAGACTCCCCTTGCAGCGTGTCTTGATCTTCCCGGCAACGGCGCCAGAAAACAGTCTTGATGGCGCGTAGTCGACACGTCCGTTGGGAACCCCAAGAGGAAGGTGTGATGCGCACAGCAGTAAGTTTTCCCTCAGTAAGAAACCAAGGTTATCGAACCAGTAGGAGTCAAGAAGCACATTGAAGGTTGATGGCGGCGGAGTGTAGTGCGACGCAACACCAGGGATTCCGGCGCCAATGTGGAACCTGCACAACACAATCAAAGTACTTTGCCCCAACGTAACAGTGAGGTTGTCAATCTCACCGGCTTGTCTGTAAACAAAGGATTAGATGTATAGTGTGGATGATGATGTTTGTTTGCGAAGAACGAGTAAGGAACAATTGCGATAGATTGTATTTCAGATGTAAAGAATTGGACCGGGGTCCACAGTTCACTAGTGGTGTCTCTCCCATAAGATAAACAGATGTTGGGTGAACAAATTACAGTTGGGCAATTGACAAATAAAGAAGGCATAACAATGAACATACATATATCATGATGAGTACTATGAGATTTAATCAGGGCATTACGACAAAGTACATAGACCGCTATCCAGCATGCATCTATGCCTAAAAAGTCCACCTTCAGAGTTATCATCCGAATCCCCTCCAGTATTAAGTTGCAAACAACGAGACAATTGCATTAAGTATGGTGCGTAATGTAATCAACACAAATATCCTTAGACAAAGCATCGATGTTTTATCCCTAGTGGCAACAGCACATCCACAACCTTAGAACTTTCCGTCACTCGTCCCAGATTTAATGGAGGCATGAACCCACTATCGAGCATAAATACTCCCTCTTGGAGTCACAAGTATCAACTTGGCCAGAGCCTCTACTAGCAACGGAGAGCATGCAAGAACATAAATAACATATATGATAGATTGATAATCAACTTGACATAGTATTAAATATTCATCGGATCCCAACAAACACAACATGTAGCATTACAAATAGATGATCTTGATCATGATAGGCAGCTCACAAGATCTAACATGATAGCACAATGAGGAGAAGACAACCATCTAGCTACTGCTATGGACCCATAGTCCGGGGGTGGACTACTCACACATCGATCCGGAGGCGATCATGGCGATGAAGAGACCTCCGGGAGATGATTCCCCTCTCCGGCAGGGTGCCGGAGGCGATCTCCTGAATCCCCCGAGATGGGATTGGCGGCGGAGGCGTCTCTGTAAGGTTTTCCGTATCGTGGCTCTCGGTACTGGGGGTTTCGCGACGAAAGCTTTAAGTAGGCGGAAGGGCAGGTCAGGGGGCGTCACGGGGGGGCCCACACAACAGGGCCGCGCGGCCAGGGCTTGGGCCGCGCCGCCCTGGCGTGTCGCCGCCTCGTGGCCCCACTTCGTTTCCTCTTCGGACTTCTGGAAGCTTCGTGGAAAAATAGGACTCTGAGCATTGATTTCGTCCAATTCCGAGAATATTTCCTTTGTAGGATTTCTGAAACCAAAAACAGCGAGAAAACGACAAGCGGCTCTTCGGCATCTCGTAAATAGGTTAGTGCCGGAAAATGCATAATAATGACATATAATGTGTATAAAACATGTGAGTATCATCATAAAAGTAGCATGGAACATAAGAAATTATAGATACGTTTGGGACGTATCAGGGGATATTTATAGTCCCCCACAAAAATATGGCCGTTGGGACTTTCCAGGATGGAATATCCGGCCTAAGAGGGGCCCGGAATTTCTGCCCCCTGGAATATCCGGCCAGGCAAGAAATTTCCGGGGGCATCCAGGGGGTCTGATCCCTTAAGTCCTTAGCCTTTTTTCGGGGGCCGGAAATTTCAAATAATCCGGGGGTGGAAATTCCGCCCCCCTGAAAACTGGCAGCAACAACAAGACGAGAAAGACCAGAAAAAACAAAACATGAAGACTATTTTCTTAAAATATCATAAAATCATGAAGCTTAGCTTTTACATGAGATCTTGAGCAACTCTTTTTATTTATTTCTCTTTTTCTCAAGTAGCATGATATTTCTTTCGCAAGCATTGTCCTTTTCCTAAATTTTTCTTTCTCAAGATTAAACCAATGATTATAATAGGATTTGTATATAACCTTCTTCTCATATTCTATCAAGACTTACTGGTGTGGAGGACCATCAAATCATTATCATGATAGAAGTATAATTATACTCATCCTAATTCATACATCTAATATAATAATCATGATTCAATCAAACTTCAACTAGAATAACGGCTCATAATTCATTCTCCAAGGGAAATTAAACAAGCACTAATGCAATCCTTATAGATTTCCGAACTAAATGCATACCGGAAAGTAAACATGCGAACTATAAAAGATAGATTACAAGGTAGTGCGCCCTGCCAAAAGTTAGCTAGCAACACCTTCAGAAGTGATTTCTTTCTCCTACTAGTCGATTAACCTTGGTTTCTTAGTAAGGGAAAACTTTCTACTATGCTCATCATACCTTCCTCTTGGGGTTCTCCAATGGTGTGCTCTGCACTCATCAAGCTAATTTTCTGGCGCCGTTGCCGGGGAGAAATAGGATTTCTGCAAGGGGAGTCTCTCATCTCCAATCTCTTTACTTTGTTATTGTTTTACTTAGTTTATTTTACTTTGTGTTGTTTGCTTCATTATATCAAAAACACAAAAAAATTAGTTCTACCATATCTTTTATTTCTGTTGCTCTGTTTTAATCTTGCTAAAAGGAGTACTCCCGAGAACACTAAGTTGTGCGACTTTACTAGCACGAACAACAATGATTTTATTTATACACCTATTGCTCCACCTGCTCCTGAAGCAGCTTTCTATGAAATTAAACCTGCTTTGTTAAATCTTGTTATGAAATAGCAATTTTCTGGTGTTAGTACTGATGATGCTGCTTCTCACCTTAATAATTTTTTTGAACTTTGTGAGATGTAAAAATATAAGGATGTAGATGGCGACATTATTAAACTGAAATTGTTTCATTTCTCTTTGAGAGGGAGAGCTAAAGATTGGTTGCTATCTTTGCCTAGAAATAGTATTGATTCTTGAGTTAAATGCAAAGATGGTTTCATTGGAAAATATTATTCTCCTGCTAAGATTATATCCTTGAGAAGTGACATAATGAAATTTAGACAATTTTATAATAAACATGTTGCTCAAGCTTGGAAAAGAATGAAATATTTTGTAAAGAATTGTCCCACTCATGGACTGACTACTTGGATGATCATCCAAACTTTTTATGCAAGACTGGATTTTTCTTCAAGAAACCTTCTGGATTCAGCTGCTGGAGGTATCTTTATGTCCATTCTTTGGGGTCTGCAACAAAACTCCTTGATGATATGATGATAACTTATTCTGAATGACACACTGAGAGGGCTCGCAAGGTAAAAAGGTAAATTCTGTTGAAGAAACCTCCTCCTTGAGTGATAAGATTGATATTATTATGTCTATGCTTGTTAATGGTAAAGTTCATGTTGGTCCGAATAATATTTTTTTAGCTTGTTTGGTTGCTCAAGAAGAGCATGTTGGTGTCAACTTCATTAAAAGCAATAATTTTAACAACAATGCTTATAGGAATAATTTTGGTAGTAACAATTATAGGCCATATCCTTCTAATAATGGTAATGCTTATGGAAATTCTTATGGTAGTTCCTAAAACAACAATAAAAGTGCACCCTCTGATCTTGAAGTCATGCTTAAGGACTTTATTAGTAAATAAACTGCTTTTCATAAATCTGTTGAGGAATTTTTTTGCAAAATTGATGTTCTTTCTTCTAAAGTTGATAGCCTTTCTCTTGATGTTGAACTTCTTAAATTAAAGGTTATGCCTCATGATGTTAAAGAAAGCAACAGTTTGAATAACATTCAAGTTAGAATTGATGATAATGTTAGGATGTTGGCGGAATTGCATGCTAGGTGGGAAAGAGAGGATGAAATTGCTAGAAATAATAATATGACTAAAGTTTGTACCATTACCACTACTATTAGTGTTGAAGTCTCAAATGCTAGCAAACCTCCTACTATTAATGGTAAAATAATTGGTTCCACTGAAACTGTTTTTGATGAGAGTGCTGAAATTTTTCGAAGTATGGGAGATAATAGTTCTATTACCTTTGATAATAATGATTTTGATTTTGATGATTGCAATATCTGTGAAGTAATTAAGTTCTTACAAAAGCTTGCTAAAAGTCCTAATGCTAGTGCTATAAATATGGATTTTACAAAACATATTACAAATGCTCTCATGCAAATTAGAGAAGAGAAATTAAAACATGAAGCTTCTATTTCTAGGAAGTTAGAAGATGGTTAGGAGTCCATCATTAAGATGAAAGTAGATGACTTTGATTGCAATGCTATATGTGATCTTGGTGCGAGCATATCTGTTATGCCTAGAAAAATCTATGATATGCTTGATTTGCCACCGTTGAAACAATGTTATTTGGATGTTCATCTTGCTGATATTGCTAAAAACAAACCTTTGGGGAAAGTTAATAATGTTCTTATTATGGTTAATAATAACTTTGTCCCTGTTGATTATGTTGTTTTGGATATTGAATGCAATGCTTCTTGTCCTATTGTTTTGGGAAGACCTTTTCTTAGAACTGTTGGTGTTGCTATTGATATGAGAGATGGGATATTAAATATCAATTCTCACTCAAGAAAGGTATGGAACACTTCCCTAGAAAGAGAAATAAGTCACCTTTTGATTCTATTATTAGGACAAGTTATGATGTTGATGCTTCTTCACTTGAAAATACTTGATGCGGGCTCTTTTTCTGTCGCCTCGCTGAAAGGCGTTAAAAAAGCACTCTTGGGAGATAACCCATGTTTTATTTCTGTAATTTTTTCTTTTGTTGAGTCTTGGAAGTTGTTACCTCTGTAATAACCTCTCCTTATCCTTGTTATTTCTTTTTGTGCCAACAATATCCTCTAATAGGAAGAAAGTAAGATTTGGGGAAGCTGCTGTCCTGAAATATGTGCTGGTTCAAATACGGCTCACGAGGTTCTCGACTCCTCTATGACCTGCTGATTTTTAAGGTACTCTCTGAACCCATTAACCTCAATGCATCGGAGACATCATCGCTGTAGTTTTTTGTTTTGTTTTTGCGATGAACTGTTCACATTAGATGATCGTGATCTTCCTCTCCATCCTAAGTTATTTGATATCTCTTCTCAAAAGCACTTGTGTTATCGGCACTTCTATGGTTTATTGTTGATATATTGAACGTATCTGTTGGCCTAATAATATTCAGGGAGGATGGTATTGCCAATTTGTTGTACTGATGCGTGATGGACATCTTGAGGCGATTTTGTCGGAACACTTGGTGTACATCAGTCCTGGATGGTGAGCTCACAGCTATTTACCTGTTAGAATAAGCCAGGTAATAAGGTTAATTTGAAACATTGGGAATTTTATGTACTCCAATCCATCCCATAAAACTTATCTGAGATTTGTCGACGTTTAGATGCATCTACACACTAAATAGCATATAGATGCATTCTAATTTTGCAAACTTCCGACATGCTTCATGGGACGGAGGTAGTAGCTTTTATTTTTTATGTGCAAATTTATGAACATCTTATGCGTGCCCATCTTTTTTTGTGTTAAATTCCCCTAAAGAATACCCTTTGATACTTTAGCTAGCTCTATGTGAGAGATGTAAGTTCAGATTGCTCCATTGGTTACTTGATCAAATGCTCATGTACGCTAAAATATTTGTCTGACATGCAGTTTTGTCCTGATGCATTTCATGTGTCTGTACACTGAATATTCTTGTTATATTTTGCAACTAGGGTATGGACAACAATGTAGAGACCATTAGTTAATTAGACTGCTCAAGCCATTCGATGAGCTCGCTGCTGACAGCAAGGTTATGTTCACTTGGAAAGCCAAACTTCATTTATCTGTATTCTGATGTGGTTGGCCACACCAATACTTTGATGCTACATTTTTCAGGATTTAGCGTGTCGGCATTGTAGAATTTCAATGGAGCTGGCAGGACCCTGATTTTTTTTTTTACTTTTCACGAAAATCTGGCAACCATCCTTGCCTCTTGAAATTCTTCTAAATCAATGCTGCCAAGGTAGCCACTACTGCAACTTGCTTTCTGCAAACCGCAGTAACCATAAGCAACAACGAACTATAGCAGGTGGAACAAGAAATTCATACTTGTGAGAATTTCTATATTAGTTTGGAGATTTATTTTAGTTCGCTACACTCCATGCCATGTGACGTTCAATAGAGCATTCCGAAATTAAGTTTTGTATGTAAACTACATATTTGGCAATTGTTTTGTCAGTTTTATACGTCAAATCATATGTCATTATAAATTCATCCTTACATTCCCTGGTACTTGATTAACTAAACTAAACAATCAAATTGCTAGCTTTAGAGTTTGAAATGAGACCCATAATTGTTCACTTTTAGGAGTTTAATCATCTTTATTTTCTTTTCATTTTTTCTATATAAGTGAAAGTTGATTTTGGTTCTAAAATGCATCTCTTACAGTATATAAAGGGACTTTTTGTTATCTGTGTAATGATTACTAAAAATCTGCTGCCAAACAAATTATGTGCCTATGCCTATAAATAAGCACTAATACTATTGTCTCTAGCTTTCTAGGAATAAGTAGCTGTTGTTTTATCTCTAGGGAATGGACTTCTTTGAGTAGCGAGTATTAAAAGTTCTGTATCAAATATGTTATTTTTGTATGCCTATTCATGAGCGCTAGGGTTACTGTCTCTAGCTTTGTAGGAACTAGGAAAAATATATAGTGGGAGGAATCTATTTGGATATAGCAGAGCTGGTGTTTCATCCCTCTTGAATGAAATACCTTGAAGAAACGATAACAGTTTGATCAACCCACTGAAATATCCTTGATGATGCGTTAAACCAGTTATGACGTTAATTTATTTTATTATCACTGACTTATTTTTAGGTAACTGCTTAGAGTTTTCATGCATCATTTTTCCATTTTCATGTATTCATTTCAGCTATAATTATGAGAGTGGTACACAAACTAAATATGAAACGTGTTACAGGAAACTAACAATACGCAGAGCAACATGATCTTATCTCATGTTATTGAAGCCGGGTATGGTTTATGAGAATGAAATTGTGTTCATGAAATTACTTACTGGTTTTATCAGATTATTTTTTCCTAATTACTCATGCTGTTTTCATTCTTATTCTTCACCCATCATGTTTTTCCTAATTACTCATGAAATTACTTACTGGTTTTATCAGATTATTTTTTCCTAATTACTCATGCTGTTTTCATTCTTATTCTTCATGCTTGTGAAGTCCATGCTTTAGTCATGGGATAGTAAGCATCTTATCTCTTGCAGGAAAATGGCAACATAAATAATGCCGAAGTCACCAAAGCATCGCACGAAGCAGAAGATAGTAAAAGCTTCTTTAGAAATCTTAGCTTGCTGCTATGCTTCACATTAGATTATTTTTCTACCAGAATATTTCTGGCAATATTTTTGTGAATTGCTCCCAAGGTACTTTACCGAATATTTATCACCTGGAGTTTATTTGAGGGATTTCTATGTTAAACGCTTATATTCCTAGATATTTCTACCTATTCAAATTCTGGCAGATATTTTTACATTGTTCAATGAAAAACACAAAATAGATGGGCGCGGCAAAGCACGCCTTCATGGTCTAGTTAATTCAATGGAAGATGGATGCAGCCCACAATGGCACCATATGCTTTTCATTCAGGATGGACAGTACCCAGGAAATATGTACATGACAGGATCACTTGGCCTGTTCGAGACTGGCTGAGATACAATGCTAATTGGTCGTCACAGAAATCTTCAAAGGGTGTTGAAAACGAGTCGCGTCCTAAGTTGCCATGTGCTGAAGTTTTGGTGTCTGGCAAGCGCGTCCTAAGTTGCCATGTGCTGAAGTTTTGGAGTCTGGCAAGCGAAGAAAATGATACTAATGTCAGCTCAATCATAGTAGGAACACAAGAGTTAAAACTCAAAGGGCCAGCTGTTGTCAATGAACATGCTAACTCTATTAAGTCTACGCTTACTAAACTGTCATGAGTCTAGCACGAGAAAGGCCAAGCTAGTGGTTTATCAACATCGATGTCACGGAAAACCCTCAACCTGCAGTGTTCCCAAAAGAATTAAACTTTCATAAATAAGTTTCTGAACTCCAATTAAGATGAAACCAATTTTATTGAAAACATTAGAAATTATCAAAGAATATTTTTACACGAATTTATAGGTCACGAAGGACATGTAAAAATATTCAAACTCGAAAGTGCAATAGAAGATGCATACCATTTCCTTTTCAATGAATTTGCACTTGTTGAAAAACTAGCAACAAGCTAAAGGAGTTCACATAGAGATACACAAAGAAGCACCAAGAATAAGGGGATGAAAAGTATGCAAATGATTGAGCTTGATCAAGTTATCCAACTGAATTTTCCTCTTTATAGTACGGCTATCTATCCTATAACCCGGTCTCCCAACAACCACCTTGATACCGGTTAAAGGAAAACTTAGCAAGACACTACCTTTGCTTTGTGCGTCCCTCTTGATCTCGGTGACAACGCTTCAAACTTCATTCAAGCCGAAATGCTTCAATTGATCATTATTGATTCATGAAGACATATAGTTTGCTCTCCCATACACCACTAAGCATGTCGCCAATGGAAGGCAAGCTTGAAGCATGCTATTCTCGATGCTCATCTTGAACTTCCACTTCTGAACCTTGATGACGATCGGCACTTGATGTAGTCCTCTCATGTGCTATATGAGATCTTACTTTTGAAGCATACCCATGGAAAGATACCGAACCCACATAGACAACACAAATCCACATATAGTATGGATTAGTTCACAAAGCATAATTGACAAGGCTTATCATACCACAAGATCACACGATCCCATGTGGTACGTTCTTTATTCTTCATGTGTTGACCATCTTGAATCCAATTTTCGCCCTTAGGTTTGGTCAACCTTGTATGTTCTCATGCTCTATCATTCCTTGATCATCCATTGCTTTACACACAAGCTACAACATGGGTAAATTGAGTTTCACACAAGAACTCCATCTTCATTTTTTTTCTTAATCATATCATATTCTTCTCCTCAAATCGATGATCTTGATGCCAATACTCAAGGTATATCTTTTATCTTCATGGCATCCACACTTCAATCCAACACATGGACTACAATAATTATCTACGAAATATTCATTCATATAAACTCAATAAAAACATTAGTCCATAGGGATTATCGTTAATTAGCAAAACAACACATAGGGGCAATATACCCTTACACATAGTCGGGATCTCGAAGACAACGTCCGCGTCCGCCTATGAGCCCACGATATCGATGATATTGTTCACGCTGCTATGTCTGGGGGTCGACCCCCCCGAGTTGCACATAGCTCCGCCCCATGGTAAACATTAAGGTGCATTATGCATCACTTGTAAACTTTGCCCATTTTATCTTACTATATCTACCAAAATTTGCAAAAAAGATTGTTATAATTTTGATGTTGCATAGGCTAGGCAAGTTGCAATTTGAGTGTGTCCTGTTCTTCTTGTACCTTGTGAGGTCGGTCCACATTAGAACCTTATGCTTGCTATTGTTCATAAACATCATGCAGAAGATAGTGGTAGGCTCCGGTAGGTCGTCCGAGGCCAAAATAAGAAACTCCCGTGGGACAATGCAGTCCGACACCACCATGCC
>NC_061509.1:135894514-135921527 GCF_022539505.1 Lolium rigidum | reverse complement strand
ATTGCTAAATAACGAATATAGCGCTGATAATTATGAGCAAAATATTTTCAAAAGTATTCCTTAAATAAATTGCTTGTCGATAATATATTTTACCGCTGATAATTATAGGTATATGGTTGGTCATTGTGTCATTCCCATAATATTTCAAGTTAAATTAGTTTTGTAGTCGATAATTTTCATCGCTGATGGGGTCAACGAAGCGCAGGGCCGATAAATCTTTGAACCACAAAAGCTCGTCATTCGGAGAACACTGGCGGAAATACCCAGATCGAGTTACTTTTTGAGAATGAATTTTGTGAATGAATGGATTGACGCCGACGTCTGGTTAGTTCGCGCATCATACTTCTTTTTGTAGTGCATTACAAGTTTATCCATTACATTTACTATATAAATTACATAGTATGTAAATAAATCAGCTCATCTGCCAGATGCGAAGCAAATAGCTGGTCAGCGGTGGTCGAACGTCCGTCGAGGGTCGAATCCCCGTGAAGTGCACTGAAGTTACCATCAGCGGCGAGGTAATAAGCTCGAAAAGGAATTCCACTAGGTGAGCCAGCGCGTGGAAACGCCAGAAAGGCCTTTGTCGAAATGATCATTGGTCCGGCAAGCGATCACAGGTAGGGCGACTCGATTGCATGTGCTCATTAATAATAACAATGTTTTCAGAGAAACTTGCCACTTTTTTCATCCAGACAGTCTATTTTGTATTTAAGCTCAATTTTCATGCATATACATTGCATACAGCCCTTTCAACATGGCAAAGTTTATGTTGGGAGTTTTCTCTGATTTTATATAGTATCAGATGATGTCTATTTAAACCAGAACGATAATGAGGACAGGTACAAAGAAACACCGATGACCAAGAAAATATGTGTATTGCTCTATGGTCTCATTTATCGTATCAACCAAGATAGAGACATTTTCTTCTCAAGAAAGATGAGTGATCTTTCTCCAAAAGGCTTTGGCACACCCCCATTTTCATGAACAGTACTTCCAAAGACGCGAAAGGTAATATAAAACGACAGCAATTATTCAGAGTTGTCATCGCGCACATGCTGCCGAATTAAAAGCAGTCACACGAGAGAAAAGATTGTTATTTAGCAAAGCATCATCCATGTTCTTCAGCAGTAAATGGCTTCTTTCTGCGGTTCATCGTACCAGACATAACACGACGAGGCGGCGCGCCGCCCACGCGCCACGACGAGCACGAAGCGTCCTCCATCTCTCCTTTTCGCCACACATTGGAGCCTGAAGCCACAGTGTGACGTCAACGAACAAAAGACGATTTCTTCCTCGTTTCATCGACTATCGAGTCTCACTTTTCAATGCTTGATGAGTATCGGGCGCGCGGACGCGTGCGGCGAGCGCGCATCGATAACTATGCTTCGCCGGAGTCTGATACTTCGGCATTTACTCCGGCGTTCAAATCCTCGCAGGTTACGATTGTTGCGCCGACGCCGTCGCCACATCGTCGATTCAGCCGCCGTTGCTCCGGCGCCTGTGACTCGGCTTCAGGCTTGCGGCGCCGCGTCTGCGCCGCCGGTACTCCATAAACGATGGAACGCCGCTTCCTCGCTCGTCTGCGCTTTCAGTTAGGCGCAGGCGTGATCTTCTCATTGCACAAACATATATCATCGAATATGAAGGTTCATCGTTCAGTCGATTAGTTGCTCTGCCTGCTCTCTGAAAATAGCCAGCATCAAGCGAAATGATATGCTAGTATACACCATGCGATTGTGCAAAAGAATCTAGGCCAGCCACCTGCTCTGCCTACCGAAATAGCAATCTTAGGAAGGTTTGTTCGGTTCCATTTCTTTGTAAGTATCGCGGGGAATTGTTTTGGTTACTGGCATAACACTGAGCATAGACTTCACGTGCTCATCAAAAGAATAGTTAAAGGTTGACGGATGCAACACAACCTGATAAATAAACGCTCTACTTGCCTCCGGCGTTCTCTTCGTTTCATCCTTATGAGTCAAGACTGACTTGCATTTTTGAGATTTTCATACATTGCGTGATATGGAGGAGTCTCAAATCCTCTCTGTATTTCAACCCAAAATCAAATGTGACATAGTTCAAAGGTGACAGTGTATTTTGTTGACATCTCTCTGAAGCTGACTAGTGTCATTACCTGCCTGTTTTCTGAAGTTTTCTCCCAATTATATTTGTAGTTCCCAATAATGCACTTCAGGTGTATCTGCCATGCCATTGTTTGTTTCAGTAATTTCCTTAACATAGGCTCTGTGCCGCATAACGCATTTCTACGCGCATTTATTTACTCACATCATTTTTTCCTCGTTATGCAGATATTCCTATGGCGACAAAACTGCCCATGCACGCCAACAGGTTTCGGGCTTGAGTGATAATACCGGTTCAGCACACGCACTTCCAGTATTGATCCCACATACTTGGCGCGTTGGGCCTGTCGCCATCACGTTGCGCCACCATACTTTGCTACCATAGCCAGGCATCAACGGCAATGTTAGTCTGATGCTTCATTGCCGTTACTGCCGCTGGTATTTACTGCCATATCCAGACCAGTATTTATGATAGTTCAGCCGCGCAGAGCGCTTGTTTCGATATTCCTGCTGTTGGTCATGTTCCTCGTAGGCCGTTGCTGTAAAGGCACCAGAAGACGATCAAGCAGCGAAGAACCGGGGCCTGGGAGAGTTAACTGGATTACTTACCGAGGGACCGCGATACGGAGGAATGCCGCTCTACATTCCCTCGTGACTTGTGGCGGCCCAATATGTCGGAAAGTAACCTGAGACGTAGTGGTACATGTGCAAACCGAGTTTCATTGATGGCTTGCGGATGGGATCAAGCCATCGCGAATAACATCGCCAGATTGGGGATCCTCGGTTGCCAAGCACTCTAGCGTCACCTGAGTATCTGAACTTCTCGTGAGCAGGCCGAGATCTCCATCACTTCTTCGCCCACGGAGTTAGAGGCCATAGCCGCAACACTTAGTCACAGGTCACGCCATCAGTCTCCTTCAGCTTCTCTCATACATCGTGGATCTGTAAGCTGCCCGCCTGTGCTATACTCAGCGTTTCTGATGCATCACGCCGAGATATTGTTGAATTATTTTCGCACATCTCAACACAGCGTCGCTATGGTTTATTGTTTAAGACTTTCGAGTCAAAATGGTACATCTATCATTGGGGTGAGTCGCCATTAGCAGTGCTTACCATGCTGCAAGTACAATATCGTTTCCTTCATGATCATTACATGTGTTCAGTTTTGGGTCTGGTCGCGGCTGCTGCCTGTATTGTTCATCGTGAACAAGGAAGTTCTTATAGGCTGGTTATATATGTCAGACTGATACCAAATGAGAAAGTGTATATGCAAACGATGTTACTCTTGTGTTATTATAACCATAAACATACAAGCATTTCGCATGTTAGCACTCTCTTCTGCTAAAAACATACAGTGTCTATTTCTTGCAGATTAATAACATTAGAACAGAGCGTCGCGCCATGAAAATAAAGAAAATTACTTCGTTGAGTGACATATTTTCTTCCACAAATACCGTATCCAAGTTTGTTAATTGCGAATAGCGTCACTATCTCGTTATTGTCAGCTTTCGTTTGTCATTTGTTTCGTGTTGTCTTGATCCTTTCCCTTCGTCTTTCCCAGATTTGTCTGTTCATGCCTCCTTCCTTCTTCCTGATCTAAACTGCTTCAGTTCTTCTTGGCCTTCTTCTCCTTCTCTTGAGCTACTGTGTTCCCACCTTCTTCGTTTCAGTGCCTTCACTCTCTCTCCTTTGCCCATTGCCACTGTTCTGGTCTTCTGGAGCGTCTCGGATGATCAGCTGTCAGGTGCCTTCTTCTGATGCGGCATTACGTCGGCAGACATACCAAACGCCGGATCTCGCCAGCAGGGCTCGTGCTCAACGATGACATTCAGGCATTGCCAGAACCTGAAGCCTCGAGCGGCAGTAGATCATTCGTCGCGCTTGAACCAGCCTGACGGGATCAGCTTCGTATTGGTCGAAGATGATTATCCGCTGCTCGATCACAGCTCGTCGATTGAAAGAAATCTTCGAGAGCGCAGTTATGCCGACCGTTGAAACCGTCGGCAGCTTAATGAAAAACAAGAACAGTCGATCTTTACTTGATATGCCGGCGAGGTCGACGAGATCAATGTTCCGATGACGATGATGTACTGCTGTCCGATGACATTCGAGCTCGGTACAGCCTTGATCGCGGTGAGCCTCGAGATCGTAGATGCCGAAGCTCCAGGAAAATTGGCCATGGCGGCGCCCATAGATTTTGTCGAGGGTCGCGAGCAGTGTACTGCCAGCTGTCGATCTTCTTTGCAAGGTATTCTTGCTTCCGGAACGCCATGGTCAGCCGATGATGGCCTTCTTGATCAGGTCCATGGCTTAGCGCAAGGTCGTCGATGCGCCAGTAGACATGGCTTCATTGTCGTTTGCGCCTGGCAGGCTCGAGCGGGCTGCCAGCACCGCCCAGAAGATGGCCGTCGGTTCCTGACAGACTGGCGCTGCCCTCTCGCGACGAACGGCAGTAGAAATGACGGGTCGCTGGTGGATGAAAGACGCACTGTAGAAGCGGCTCGCCCTTCGGTAGAGCTGATGATGCTGGGTCTGGACTGCCGCTTGACGCATACCACCAGATTTATGGTGCCATCGGTCTCTCGTCGGTTTGTTCCTCTTCGCCGTCGACCTGAGGTTGCTGCCGCCTCGCTTCTGCGCAGTACGCTACACAGTATCGCCGAGGCTGGCGGCGAGGAAGAGGGAAGAGCTGCGCTGGAATACCATGCCGTGACTGGAGATGGTGATATGGAGGCAGGGGTTGATAGATTTATCAGTTTGTTGCCCAGCGGCGAGGCAGAGGCGAGGGTGGTTGCATCAGCTGGACCAGCCGCCGTCATATTCACCTTCGCCCAATTATCGTCGCCGCCACATGGCCGGATTACCCCTGCTTCGGATGGAAGGCTGCCGATTCCGGATTGACTGATACGGCTGAGGTTGCTGACATTTGCGCTGATGTTCTTGTCGAGCGCGGTTTGTCAGAAGAGCGGCGTCGGAGCAGGTCAGAGGATTTGTCGGAATCGAAGCAGCGACGATGACTCAGCGAAACGAGATTGATTGCGGATGCAGCAGCAAATGCACTCTGGCAAGCTTAATCTGCGCCAGCGCACAGATGCGTCATTCCGCGCTCTGTTGATCTGCCGCTGACAGACGAGTAATTTACGCGCGACGATATCATGATCGCGAGTGAGCGCGCTGCGAGACTGATAATGATGTTATGAATATGCTCGTCGTCATACCTAGCAGATCTTTCAGTCTGCCTAGAAGCTGACAGCAATAGACTAACATTGTAAGTATCAAATAACATTGGCGTCCATACGTTACCTTCATTTGCTGTAACGGATACTGTTCAACGATTTAAATACCAGTTTTCCTAAAACCATGTCTGCTTTTCACTGTCTGCAAATTGAGTTTCATTTTATCTTCAGAACAATGTTTTGTTCAGCACACTTCTCCATTCTTCTTCGCATGTTATTACCAAACATTAGGCTGGTTCGTTAACGAAGACTTCTATCGCGCTTCTTCCGGAGGCTGCAGGACGAAAGAAACGCTGACACTGTATGCCCCGGGAGCCGCCGAGAGTCGCGCAGTTACATACGCCAACATTCCATCACCGATTACATTGCATCATTTTCAGCTCGCATCTCTCATTGGCCTACACCATGCCACATCGGGTATGTCGCATGCCTTTCGGTAGTTCTCCGTCATCGAGCCTTCTGTAGTCATTGACACGCAGTGATGGTACCAGATCGGGACAGGCGCGCACGACAGCGACAAATCGCGTTTAGATATGACGAGATCGAATTATGAGCCAGTAGACGCAGTGACGCAGTTCGATAGCGTATACATCGTGAGGAAATGTTCAGATTAAATAGCTGACAACGAGAAAGTGACCTGGATTACAATGCATGAATGCTCTTTCATTTAAGTTCATTCTTCCCTTATGCGGACAGGATTTGATAAACACCATTGAGATGCTTCATGTATGCCGAACAGCATCTTCGTTCTTCGTTTCGCGGGCATCAATCTCCAGAACATGCACGTTACCCTTCTTCTTCTTTGCGGTACGAAAGCCGGCGCGGTAAAGAAGCGACTTCCATTCGCATCGACGTGCAAAAGGGGTAGAAGGTAGCCTTCGCATCTGCATCATGTTTAATTGTTCCAAACTGAAAGTAGCGACAACACCTTCACGGCGGCTACGATGTTCCTATTTCGCCGATGCCAGTTGTTGTTCGCCGGCCTTTCCATCGGTGGGCACGCCAGCTTAATGGTGGTCTGACGCCCCACGCTGAGTTCTCTGACGCCATGCTTACGTGCTCTTCCACGGTTTCACACGCACCCCTAGCATCGCCGCGCATGCTTATTGATGCCATTGTCGAGATCTTGTACAGTTCGTCGCGGGCGCGATGACAGATGATGGGCGTACCAACCAGAGCGTTAATAGCCATCGACGGCGCTACCATTGTTTGTGGATTTCCAGTATCGCGAAGAGTTTTTTTGTTACACGTTTTTCGATTTGCATCACACATGAAGAATTCCAGATACGTTTGAGCCTGCATCACAGCAGGAATATGCTACATACGATGTGATCAAGATCACGAAATTTGCTGGTTATTTCACTATCGATTGTTACAATAGCCAATATTAGGCGCAATCACATGTCAGGCTTCAGTTCATCAGGAGGATCTTGTATATTGTCATGCATTTATCGCAATAGCATTATCACATGTATGTTACGAGGCCTGGCATAAACATGTCCGACAGTTCATCTGATTTTTTTTGTCGAACAATACTCGTTATCGACCGCGTGGTTACTCATACATTTGCGGATTCGTATTAAAGTTGGGTTTCGTTACAATAGAAAGAAACAATAATAAAACGGGCTTGTTTGCAGGATTGGCAGTTAACCGGTCCGCGTGGGCAATATTATTATCTCGTTATATTCTATCTTCGCAACACCGAGACTATTCGCGGATTCTAAAGCAATCCTTGTTTCACAAGGAAACCAACATGATACTGGGACCCAACTATATTAGCCTAATATAACTTAAGACGCAATCTCATCACATGGAAGAGATCTCAACATAAAAAAACATATTTTTCATGTTGGTGTTGAAAGACAAAAGTTTACATGTAGCCATCTCCATAATATATGCAGAGTTTGTCGTTTTCACTTGCGTCAATATTTTTGTAAGTCTGCTTAAAAGAAAATTGAGTCTTGTGACAAGGTACTAGCTATCCCAATTTTCTTAAGACACGCCACATGTCGATTTTCATGAAACGATTTCCTTGTGAGCGCATAACACATGAAGATGGGATGCGGAAATTTCTTGTTTCAATTTTTTAACATTTTAAAATACAGCCTAACAGGCTTTCAAAAATAAAAATAAGATACGCCTTTATTTGAAATACATGTTAGACATATTTTAAAATGTTAAAAAATTGAAACAAAAATTTCGCACATACATCTTCATGTGTTATGCGCTCACAAAGTCGTTTCATGAAAAATCGACATGTATTGTGGCGTGTGTAAAAAAGAAAAAATTCGGTGCTGAAACAACGACTTGTCACAAGATAAATTTTCTCTTTTTCGCTTAGACTACAAAAAATATTATTTTTTCGTGAAACTTGACAAATACACATATATTATGGAGATGTACATGTAAACTTTTTTGTCTCAATTTTTTAACACTTGAAAATATGTTTTTATGGTAAAGGGATCATACGCACCCGGGAGCCGAATTGAGTTTCTGCAGTCATGAATTTAAGTTGTAATTAAGATATCTCGTTGGGTCCTACATGTTGCTGTAGTATCATGTTAATTCCTTGTGAAACTAAGTTGCTAGAATCCACCCAGGTCGTTGTCTCAGTGTTTACGAGGCTCGTGCCAGACTGAGATAGTGTATTGCCCCACACCGCCACACGGACCAGTTAACTACCAATCCTGCAAATACTACCATGATACAAAAGCCGTTTTGATTGTGTTTTCTTTTCTATTGTAGCAAACCCAACTTTTATCTGAATCCCGCAAATGCTTCTATGAAAAAAAAGTGCTCCCGCTTTTGATTCGATATAGCAAAGTATTGTTCGACAAAAAAAATAGATAAGGACCCATCGGACATGAACCATGCCGGAGACCTCGTAGCATATTTTATGTGATAATGTAACACTGTTGCATTAAATTTTCCCGCGACGGTTAAAACATACAAGATCCTCCTGATGGACAAAAAGCCCGACCTGACATCGCCAGAGACCACGCCCCAAATAATTTGGCTATTGTAGCAAAATCGATGGACGAATGTAGCAAAAAATTTCCCATGATGCGAATCCACATAAGTATGTAGCATAATATTTTTTCCTGTGATGCAAATCCAAAGAACGTATCTAGCAGACACTTTCTTCATGTGTGATGCAAATCCGAAGAACGATTGTAGCAAAAAAAACTCTTCCTATGATGCAAATCCACATAACAATGGTAGCGCCGTCGATACCAGCTCGTAGCCCACACCTGCGGTTCGGGGCACCGCCCCCATGTCCTGTATCACGCACGACGGGCTAGCCCACCGTCCTCGACAATGGCATGTCGCATGCACGGCGTGCTAGGGTTAGCGACAATGAAAACTCGTGGAGGACACATGGAAGTATGGCGTCGGGAGGGACTCAACTGTCAGGGAGGACGTGGACCACCAGCTAGGGCGGCGTGCACACCGATAGAGGAGCGAGACGACAACTGGACGCATCGACAGAGAAGCATCATAGGGACATCGCGCCGGCGGCAATTTGATTAATGCTACTTCTATTAGTTTGGAACAATTAAACATGATGCAAGATGCGAAGGCTACCTTCTACCCCCTTTACGCATCCGAATCTGTTTGAATAGAGTCCACTTCTTTACCACTTTGCCAGCTTTCATTGCCTACATCCCAAAAGAAGAGAAGGGTCTTGATGCATGTTCTAAGAATTGATGCACCCGTTCTGTGCACGGAGAGAACAAAAGAACGAAGATGCTGTGATTTGGCGCCACATGAGAGCATCTCCAATGGTGTTTATCAAATCCTGTCCACATAGGGAAGGGAAGGGGTGGGCAAATGAGGATGGACATTCCACCATTGTAATCCAAGGTCACTTCTCGTTTGTCCAACCCTATTTGTCTAGACATTTTCCTCTACATCTTTATACATATCGACACGTCACACGTGAGATCTACTTGTCATAATTTCGATCTCCTCGAGCCACGTCCTGCATATCTAAGCCACGGTTGTCACCGTCATGCACCTCATTGATCTGATACAGACACCCATCACCTGCATTGTCAATGACACAAGAGATCGATGACCTGGAGGGCTACCAGAGACGCCCGGCATGTTGCGGTGGCGTGAGTTGTAGCTGTCAGGGATGCACACAGGCTAGAGAAGTGAATCGCGGCGTGATGGACAAGCGGTGGGTGGAGAATGTTGGCGTATGAGATAACCTGCACCAGCCTCTCGGCGAGCTCCCGGGGCCATACAAGGTGTCGCGACAACCGTCCTATCTGGCCTCGGGAGGGCACGACATGTTCCGAGAGGATCTCGTTGACGTTGGCAATGGTTGGTGAGCCGGATTCGACGCGGCGAGAGAGAGAGGAATAGATGGAGGAGTGTGCTGAGACAAAACGATGACATGGAGACTAAAATGGGAGAGCTCCTCAATTTTTCCTCAATTCTGAGGACAGTTTGAGAAAAGTAGACATGGTTTTAGGAAGGCTGGGTATTTAAGGAACATCGTTGGACGGTGTTGTCCGTTTTTGACAAATGGAGAATTGAAGAACATCCTTGGAGACGCCAATGTTGGCCCAAATGCACAATGTTAACGGTAGTCCTGGCCCAACAGTCTGGCTTCTAGGCCCAGACTGAAAGATCTGCTAGGTACATGACGACGGGCGTCTTCACCAACACATGCATGAAGTCATCCGTCAGTTCGTCACCATATTTCGTCCTGCTCACGACTCACTCACCGATCATGATATCGTCACACACGTAAATTATACTCGTCTGTCAGCGGCAAGATGCATTAACAAACGCAAAATGACGCATCTGGTTGATACTTGGCACCAGATTAAGCTTGCCAAATTTGCATTTGCCACTGCATCCACCAATCAATCTCGTTTCCTTGGAGTCATCGATCGCTGCTTCTCAGTTCCGACAAATCCTCCTGACCTGCTCCGACGCCGCCCGACGACCGGCCGCGCTCAGGTCAGTCAACCTAAGAACATCAGCACACAAATGTCCAGCAGCACTATATAAATACACACGCAGCGTGCGTCCAGTCCAATCCAGGTCGAGCTACAGCCTTCCATCAGGAAACAGCAGGAGGTACATCCAGCCATGGCGGCAGCGATGATGATGGAGAGGTGGGCGGGGGTGGGGTCTGTGCTGGCGAGCGGCATCTTCCTCTGGTCCATGGTGCAAAACCACATCCCACCCACCCTCCGCCTCTACCTCACCACCTGGGCAACCAAACTGTCATCCTACTTCAACCCCTACCTCCATATCACCATCTCCGAGTACGGCGCCGAGCGGTTCCAGCGCAGCGACCTCTTCCTCGCCGCCGAGGCCTACCTCGGCGATGCCTGTGCCCGGCGCGCACGCAGGCTGAGGGCCGAGCTCGGCAAGGACAGCAAGAGCCTCCAGGTCTCCGTCGACGACAACGAGGAGGTCGTCGACGAGTTCGGTGGCACCACCATCTGGTGGTATGCGTCCAAGCGGCAGTCCAAGGCCAACGTCATCAGCTTCTACCCGGGCGAGGACGAGAGGCGCTTCTACCGGGTCGTCTTCCACAGGCGCCACCGCGACCTCGTCGTCGACACCTACCTGCCGTTCGTGCTTGGGGAGGGCCGCGCAGTCACTGTCAAGAACCGGCAGCGCCGCCTCTTCACAAACAGTGCTGGCAGCAGCTCGAGCCCCTACCGGGCCAAGAGCGTATGGAGCCATGTCCCCTTTGAGCATCCGGCGACCTTTGACACGCTCGCCATGGACCCTGATCAAAAGGAGGCCATCATCGACGACCTCATGGCGTTCCAGGAGAGCAAGGAGTACTATGCAAAAGTCGGCAAGGCGTGGAAGCGCGGGTACCTCCTGTACGGCCCTCCTGGCACCGGCAAGTCCACCATGATCGCCGCCATGGCCAATTTCCTCGACTACGACGTCTACGATCTCGAGCTCACCGCAGTCAAGAACAACACCGAGCTTCGGAAGCTCTTCATCGAGACAACGGGCAAGTCCATCATCGTCATCGAGGACATTGACTGCTCCGTCGACCTCACCGGAAAGCGCAGTAAGTCCAAGAAGGGTGACAAGGACTCCGATGACAACGACAAACCCAAGCTACCGACGGACCCAGAGAAGGACGACGCAACAAAGGTAACACTCTCGGGCCTGCTCAACTTCATCGACGGGCTGTGGTCCGCATGCGGGGGCGAGCGGATAATCATCTTCACGACCAACCACAAGGAGAAGCTGGACCCTGCGCTGATCCGTCGAGGTAGGATGGACAAGCACATTGAGATGTCCTACTGCCGCTTCGAGGGCTTCAAGGTTCTGGCAAAAAATTACCTGGATGTCATCGTTGAGCACGAGCTGTTTGGCGAGATCCGGCAGTTGCTCGAGGAGACTGACATGTCACCTGCCGACGTGGCAGAAAACCTGATGCCCATGTCCAAGAAGAAGAAGAGGGACCCTGACGTGTGCTTGTTAGGCCTCATCGAGGCACTCAAGAAGGCCAAGGAGGACGCAGTGGCAGCTAAGGCAAAGGAGGAAGAGGAGGCCAAGGAGGCTGAAGCGAAGAAGGTCAAGGACGCAGCGGCGGCTAAGGCGAAGGAGGAAGAGGAGGCCAAAGAGGCTGAAGCGAACAAGGTCAAGGAGAAAGAGGAGGCAGAGACGAACAAATCTAAGGAGAAAGACGAAGGAAAGGACAAGACAACACAGGAAACAAATGGAGACATCAAGCAAGCTGACAAGTAACAGGAATAGAGTGGCCTTGTTCACTAGTGCTCGCTTAAGATGCAGTATTTGTGGAAAGAAAATATGTATCACTCAACTGAAATAATTTTCTTTATTTTCTCATAAGCGACCACTCTGGCACTCTAATGTTATTAATCTACATAATAAGGGAACACTGTAATGTTTTTATATAGAGAGAGTACTAGCATACAAAATGCTAACATGACATAGTTATAATAACACAAAGAAAAGTAACATCGTTTGCATATACACTTTCTCATTTCTCTACAAAAGACATCAGTCTGACATATATAACCCGCCTATAGAACTTCCTTGTTCTGATGAACAATACAGACGCCACGACAGACCCAAAGACGCAGACACATGCCATGATCATGAAGGAGAGCGTGAAGCAGTGCTTACCGGCGCAGGCAAGCTCACCTTGTGGCGACTCCTTGTCGTAGATGTACCCGACAAGACGAACCGAGAGGATGTAAGAGCCAATGGGACTCGCAACGGCCACTGTGTTGAAGATGGTGCCGAAATGGTTCAACCCGAATATCTCCGACGTGATGCTCGGCATCAGAGCCCACTGAGACCCATAGCACAGGCCGACAAGCACAGATCCGATGTATAGTGACGCGGGGAGGCCTGAGGAGATGATGGCGTGACCTGCGCTCATGACTAGAAGTGTTGCAGCTATGAAGAAAGGCCTCCCAACTCCTCGTGACCGAAGGAAGTGATCGGAGATGTAGCCTGCTCCAAACCTTCCTGAGAAGTTCCAGATACTCCAGAGTGACACTAGAGTGCCGGTCTCCCTGCTTGAGTAGCCAAGGGATCCCCCAATCTGGCTGATGTTGTTCACCGTGGCTAGCCCCGATCCCATCCCACAAGCCATCGCGAGGAAGAGCAGCCAGAAGTTCAGTTTACACATGGCCTGCACTACATTCAGGTTTACTTTGTCCGCCGACATGTCCTGACCAGATGCCACAAGTGCAGTGCTAGAGCTGGCATTCTCAGAATCCTCTGCAGTCTCCTCAGTAAGTAATCCAGTTCTTTCTCCCAAACTTGGTTCTTCTCGCTGCTTCGATTCCGTCTTCTGTGCCTTTACAGCAACAGCTACCGGAGACATGACCAACAGCAGGAGTATCACGAAGCAAACACTCTGCACGGCTGAACTTATCATAAATACTTGGTCACAGATTATGGCAACCATTAAGTACCCAGCAACAGTAACGGCAATGAGAGAGAAAGCATCAAGGAACTTCTTATTGTACCGTTGTTGCGCGCTGTAGACATCGACAAAATACATGAGCAGCAACGTGATGGCTGTGGGTAATATTGCCAGCATAAGTATGAAACTGCTAGGATCAATACTGAGAGTGCGCTGTACTTGGACCAGTATTGCTCCACTCAAGCCCAGAAACCCCTGTTTGAAAATTGCATAGATGGTTTAATGCCATAGGAAGGATATATCTGCACTTAAGTAACAGGGGAAAAAATGATGTGAGAACAAATAAATGCACCGTAAAATTGCTAATGTTTTACGTTGCTTAAAACAGAGTATATGTTAAGAGTACAGAGTAAAGTGTGCGCAACCCAGGATGCACACAAGTTCACATTATTAGAACTACAAATATAATTGGGAGAAAACTCAAGAAAATAGCAAACGAGGTAATGACACTAAGAGTTCCTTCAGAAGTGTCCAACAAAAAAATACACTGAAGCTTCATTCACCTTTGGGCAAATGTGCGACAGTTTTGGGTTAAATACAGAAGGGATTTGGGGCTCCTCCATTATCGCACCAATGTATGAAAAATCTCAAATACAAGTCCAGTGCTTGACTCGCCAAGAGGTGAAACGAGGGGGCATAGTTGGAGGCAAGGGAGCTATACCTCTAAGAACTGTTTATTTGTAAGGTTGTGTTGCATCAAATCCAACTTTCCCTAACTATTGCTTTGATGAGCACATTGGTGAGAATCTATATACAGTGTTATGCCAGTAACCAAAACAGATTCCCCACACGGTCATGCCCTACGAAATGGAACCGAACAAACGTTCTTTCACAAGATTGCTTTTGGTTTGTTGGAGCAGAGCAGGTGGCTGGCCTAGATTCTTTTGGTTTCACAATCACATGGTTGTATACTAGCATATCATTTCACTTGATGCGCGAAGCAACAGACAACCAGGAAACGAAGAGCAGAGCAATAATCCAAAAACTGAACGAGGGGGAATGGACCTTCATGATCCCGATGACGGTGCCGCGGCGGTCAGGGAAGTTCTCGACGGCGGTGACGACGTCGGCGGTGTTGAGGAAGGTCTGCGCCTGCGCCCCCAGAAACATGTAGAAGCAGACGAGCGGGAGCGGCGCCGGCGCGACCCCGGCGACGGCGAGCCACATGGGGAGGTACCCGGCGGCGCAGAGCGCGGCGCCGGCGAGGAGCACGAGCCAGGGTCGGCGGAGGCCCCCGGGCGCCCAGGCGGCGAGGAGGCCCGAGAGGATCCCGACGTTGGCGCCGACGTCCTTGAAGAAGGCGACGGCGTCGAGCGCGGACTGGTCGTAGCCCTGCGAGGATTTGAGCGCCGGAGAGTAGATGCCGAAGCAGTAGGAGCTCCCGGCGAAGCACTGGATCAGTGCGCTCGCCGCCAGCGCCGACCACCGCGTCCGCGCGCCCGATGCCATCGCCGCGGGCCAGGCGACCCGGAGAAGGGGTGGACTCGATGGTCGATGGAAACGAAAAGGAAAGAAAAAACTCGTCTTTTTTTGTTCGTTGACGTACCTGTGGCTTCAAGGCTCCAATGATGTGGCGAAAAAGGAGGGGATGGAGGACCCTTTCGTGCTCACACGTCGTGGCATACGTGGGCAGCACTAGCCGCCTCGTGTGATTGTGTCGCTGACATTGTGGGACCACCAAGAAGAAGCCATTTGCCTTGGAGAACATGGATGATGCTTTGCTAAAAACCTTAATCTTTCTTTTCTCTCGTGAGGGTGACTGCTTTTAATTCGAGCATAATAATGTGCACGATGACAACTCTGAATAATTATATCGTTTTATGTACCTTTCGCGTCTTTAAGGTACTGTTCATGAAAATGGAGATGATGCCAAAGTACCTTGGAAAAGATCGCATGCTTCTTTTCTTGAAGAAAAATGTCTCTATCTTAGTTCCATTTTATTAGAAATGAGACCATAAATTTGCCCAATACACACATATTTTCTTAGTCATCGGTGTTTTCTTTTTGTACCTGTCCATTCCTTATCCCGTTCTGAACCGTGACATCATACAAATACTATATAAAATCAAGAAAATACAACATAAACACTGCATGTTGAGGATGTATGCATGTATATGCATGAGAAATTGAAACTTAAATACAAAATAGATTTTAATCTGGATGAAAAAAGGAAGTGGCCAAGGACTCGGATTTTCACTCTAGAAGTTCCATTTGTTTGTGTGTAAGGCACATACAATCGGGTCGCCCTACCTGGCGGTCGCGCGCGCGCCAGACCGGGAGCGATCGATTTCCGACCAGGTGAAATTCCTTTTCTGGCGTTTCCGCGCGCTGGCTCGCCTAGTGGAATTCCCTTTTCGGCCCAATTCCCTTTCCGCGCGGTGGCAAAAACTCGAATGCACTTCACAGGGTTCGAACCCTCGACCGGACGTTCGACCCACGCAACAGCACACTGACCAGCTGAGCTACTACAACTTCACATCTGGTAGATGAGCTGATTTGTTTTATACTATGTAATTTATATAGTAAAATGTATAATGGATAAACTTTGTATGCACTTAAAAAAAAGAAGTATGATGCACGAACTATTAGACGTCAGCGTCAATCCATTCTAATTCTAAAATTCATTCTCAAAAAGTAACTCCGATCTAAGATTTATTTCCACCAATTAATTATTCTCAAAATGTTGATATATCTTGAAAACTTTTTATTAGTTCAAAATTTATCAACCCCTCTGGCTCGTTATTTATCAACGGTAAATGTGAAAAATTATCGACCCGAAAAACTAATTTAACTTAGAATATTATGGGAATATTTTTAGCTCACAATTTATCAACCACTATGCCTATAATTTATCAACGGTAAAATATGAAAAGTTATCGACCCAAAAAGCTAATTTTATTTAGAATACTTTTGAAAATATTTTTAGCTCATAATTTATCAACCGCTATGTTCGTTATTTAGCAATGGCAAATGTGAAGAGTTATCAACCCGAAAAGCTAATTTTATTTATAATATATTAAAAACATGTGTAACTCTCAAATTTATCAACCCCTCCGCCCGTTATTCATCAACGCTAAAATGTGAAAAGTTATCGATCCGAAAAGTTAATGTAATTTAGAATATATTGGGAATATTTTTGGCTTACAATTTATCAACCGTTATGCCTATTATTTATCAAAGGTAAATGTGAAAACTTATCGACCCGAAAACCTAATTTTATTTAGAATATTTTTAGGAATATTTTTATCTCATAATTTATCAACCCCTCTATTCGTTATTTAGCAATGGCAAATGTGAAGAGTTATCAACCCGAAAAGTTAATTTTATTTAAAAATATTTTAGAAACATTTTAGCTCACAATTTATCAACCCCTCTGCCCATTATTTGTCAACGCTAAAACTGAAAAATTACCTATCCAAAATCTAATTAAGTTGAAAGTGATATTTATTTGAGTTGCAAGTGTACTTATTTGAGTTGCAAGTGGTGGTTCATTTGAGTTGCAAGTAGTTCTGTCACCCGTTATTTTTTCCCTCTTAAAAACCACTAGCCCAAAACAGGGAATTAAAAAATAGTCCAAATAACATGATTTTTATATACAAAAGTAACAACAATATGGAAAAAATGATACTGAATTTTTAAAAGGGAATTGTACAAAGGGAATTGAAAAAAAGTTGCATTGCTAGGTAAAATTTGGAATAAATTTACGGAATCAAAAATACTGATACAAATGAAAATATCACAAAAAGAAATTTGCGAAAAAAAAAGTTCATATTTTTATGTTTATAACATATACAGTTGATAGTATAAAAACGATCTGTTTCTGTTTCCATCAAAAACCATTGGTAGCTCGCCTGGTTAGCTCAGCAGGCGCGTGACGGCCAGGAGGTTGCGGGTTCGAATCTCCCGCAGGGCATTTTACTTTTTCCGGCGCGGGCGCGGGGGTATCGGATCCAATACGACAAAAACTGCATACGCGGGGGCGGGTTTCGCTGTACAAATTGTTCGCTCCAACGCTCGATCGCTAGAAAGGGAATTCGCATACAATCATATATTTTCTTGAAATTTTGCAAGAGAAAGTATCAAGGTCGTATGTGTGTGCGCGCGAGGGATTTCTCTTTCAATATTTTGTAGAAGTCACAAATACGTTTTTTGGTTGCTTTTTCAACGTGAAATCGGGAGTACCCAAGACCAACCACACACGGTGTATTTTCTCTTAGCTAGTGATAAGGGGATCCCAGCGAGATCCTCCTAGATGTTGCCCGATCTTTCACAGCGAGAATCCGGGTAGTAGATACTTTCAATTACGCGCGGAACACAACCCGAAGTAGCGGATAAATCCGACAAGCAACGTGATGGAGATCACCATGCCTAAAGATCAAAGCACGACAATCCTTGATGAACACAAGAACCTTCACAACAACTATAATAGATAAACGGCGACGCCATCCTCAGAGGGATGCTTCACCAAGCACACACGCGATAGCGTCTAAACTTAACTCAAACTAGTTCTAACCTGTGGAAACCTGTAGAGGATTGTTTTGACAAAAAACTCAGTTGTTGGGCGGGCAAGATGCTCTCTTACGGAGATTGTTTTTACTTTTTCCGGCGCGGGCGCGGGGGTATCGGATCCAATACGACAAAACTGCATACGCGGGGGCGGGTTTCGCTGTACAAATTGTTCGCTCCAACGCTCGATCGCTAGAAAGGGAATTCGCATACAATCGTATATTTTCTTGAAATTTTGCAAGAGAAAGTATCAAGGTCGTATGTGTGTGCGCGCGAGGGATTTCTCTTTCAATATTTTGTAGAAGTCACAAATACGTTTTTTGGTTGCTTTTTCAACGTGAAATCGGGAGTACCCAAGACCAACCACACACGGTGTATTTTCTCTTAGCTAGTGATAAGGGGATCCCAGCGAGATCCTCCTAGATGTTGCCCGATCTTTCACAGCGAGAATCCGGGTAGTAGATACTTTCAATTACGCGCGGAACACAACCTGAAGTAGCGGATAAATCCAGCAAGCAACATGATGGAGATCACCATGCCTAAAGATCAAAGCACGACAATCCTTGATGAACACAAGAACCTTCACAACAACTATAATAGATAAACGGCGACGCCATCCTCAGAGGGATGCTTCACCAAGCACACACGCGATAGCGTCTAAACTTAACTCAAACTAGTTCTAACCTGTGGAAACCTGTAGAGGATTGTTTTGACAAAAAACTCAGTTGTTGGGCGGGCAAGATGCTCTCTTACGGAGATTGTTTTTACTTTTTCCGGCGCGGGCGCGGGGTATCGGATCCAATACGACAAAAGCTGCATACGCGGGGCGGGTTTCGCTGTACAAATTGTTCGCTCCAACGCTCGATCGCTAGAAAGGGAATTCGCATACAATCGTATATTTTCTTGAAATTTTGCAAGAGAAAGTATCAAGGTCGTATGTGTGTGCGCGCGAGGGATTTCTCTTTCAATATTTTGTAGAAGTCACAAATACGTTTTTTGGTTGCTTTTTCAACGTGAAATCGGGAGTACCCAAGACCAACCACACACGGTGTATTTTCTCTTAGCTAGTGATAAGGGGATCCCAGCAGATCCTCCTAGATGTTGCCCGATCTTTCACAGCGAGAATCCGGGTAGTAGATACTTTCAATTACGCGCGGAACACAACCTGAAGTAGCGGATAAATCCAGCAAGCAACGTGATGGAGATCACCATGCCTAAAGATCAAAGCACGACAATCCTTGATGAACACAAGAACCTTCACAACAACTATAATAGATAAACGGCGACGCCATCCTCGGAGGATGCTTCACCAAGCACACACGCGATAGCGTCTAAACTTAACTCAAACTAGTTCTAACCTGTGGAAACCTGTAGAGGATTGTTTTGACAAAAAACTCAGTTGTTGGGCGGGCAAGATGCTCTCTTACGGAGATCGTTTAACACTTACCAATTCTGTCCTCACGAGTCTACCTATGTTCATGTTATCTTTTCTTGAGATTCCGGTTGGGGTTACGAAAAGATTAGACTTCTTTCGATCCCTTTTTTTTGGCAAAGTGATGGACATAAGAGAAAATATCGATTACCAAAATGGGAGATTATATGTAGGCCAAAGGACCAGGGGGTTGGGCGTGGAGGTGCTCGAGTTAAAGAACAAGAGCCTCCTTAGCAAATGGCTTTTTAAACTTATAAATGAGCAAGTGTTTGGCAAAAATTTCTACAGAATAAGTATCTAAAAGACAAAACCCTATCTCAAGTAGCTGCAAAACCATCACACTCACCGTTCTGGAAAGGGTTAATGGGTGTGAAAGATGATTTCTTTATGAGAGGGTCGATGGAGGTAGGGAATGGTCAGAAAACTAGATTTTGGAAAGATGTTTGGCTTGGGGATAGACCTCTTTGCGAGCAATATTGCGGTGACCCAGCATACCACTGCATGTTGTAGTATACAAGTCGTTGATATGATCTTTGCGAAGGGACTTCTTCACAATTTGCCATATCCCTCAGAGTGGTACAACAGAAACATTGCAGGTCATAACACTCCATACTTTATTACAAACATTGTCTTAACAAGTTGGTACTCTCACAGGTCCTATGAGAACACCCTAAGATACTACTTAAGTATGATTACAACTCATAACAATATAAAAGAGAGCTCAACAACTTATTTAGGTAAGTTCTACGTTGCTCGGCTCTATGATACTAAGGTATGTCACTACTCCTCCACCTCCGTGTCATCAGGTCCGTAGACTATCCCATAGTCTACACCTTCCACTCCGCCGGTAAGATCAGGTTCTTCGTATACCAGCTCGTAGCTTCCCTCTGGTGCTCCATCGTTGATGGCATCCACTTCCGGATCACAGTCTAGCAAGGGTGTCGAAAGAAAGTGAGTACAGAGGTACTCAAGCAAGTTCTAAAAGAATAAAAAGGTGTTTGATGCACTAGCTACGACCATTGATCGGGAAATCGCAGGTCAATGCATGTTTTGAAAACATTTCTTCAAAAGGTTGCTTTTATTATGAAAACTATGCCCGTCGGTCTTCACAGAGTTGACCGTAACTTCGTGGAGTTCCTTTCCTGCCGCGTTCGCAGCTCCCTTCCCGGAACAAGGAGTGACAGCCACAATTTGATACACTCGCAGAGGTGCGTTACTTTTCCCACAAGAGATCTTACCCTTTTTGCCATCCGCGGGGACTTGCCCCCGTTCACACTTCCTTTGGTGTGAGGCCAGGTATAAGGATCCAAGCCCACACCACCTTCTCCACGACCTCGCAGACCCACCCTTTTGTAAGTTTGTCCTCTCCTATATCTATGGGTAGACCGACACAGGCTCGGTTCTCACCTTTACCAATAAGGTAGACCGTTCCGAACAATTATGATGCCCCGCCCTATACACCATAGATAGACCGATCCGGACAACCCTTACAATCCTTCATAGACCAATAATAAGTCTACCCTCTCCTGTATCTAATGGTAGACCGTGCAGGACCACATGTCCCCACCTTTACCAAAGATAGACCGATACGGGCAACCCCTATTACCAGTCCGTTGGCATGCGAGAGGGAAAAGATATAGCTGGCTTCCCTAGAGCCATTATAGATCTTATGGTCAACGCGATATGTACGGCGCTAGAATCACTCGGACGGCATTGGTAATTTAATCCTAGGGTGATATAACCCATTGCAATGGAACCTCCACCATATCAACACATACCATGGTTCCATTGCCAGCCACATAGTCATATTCATAGTTGGAAAATAACATTTCATTTGCAATGCAGGAATGATAAGTATATAGCTTTGCATCAAAGTAGTAGAAAATAATCAAGTTGACATGAGCAAGGGTGAACTTGCCTGTGGACTCGCGAGATAGTGCAGTTCAATGCGCTTGATGGAACCTGGACCTCGGGTTCTCGTAAGAAGCATCATTGTCCGGTAAGGACAATGTTATAAAAATCCAAATAATGCAATCATGGATGTATTATTTTATGTTGAATCCCTTTACCCCATTGAATTATTACAATTTAGGGTTGTATTTAAGATTTATGTCTTTGACGGTAATTTACAATTGATTTAAAAGTATTAATCATTGTAATTCACACAAAGTACAACAATTCAAAGTAACATGAGTTTGCTTGGTAATTACCTTAGTCATTCCAAAATAATTTGAAATTATAGAGTTACCTCTATAGTTTTTGGAATAAAAGGGAATATAGTAGTTTTCTGGGAAAAATTCTCTCGGTTCAAAAGAGATGACTTGGAATAATAGAATCTCATTTTGAAATGTTTGAAAATAAGTTTTTGAACTTATTTGAGATTTTTCCTTGAATTTTAAATACAAGGAAATAATAATTGAAAATTCTAATTGATTATTTAAATTCTGAAAATTCATGATTTTGAATTTGTTTCATAAATTCCATTTCATATTTTATTCTGGTTAAGATTTATTTTTCATTCATAAATCCAATTTTTATTGGATTTTTAGAGTTGTTTATGATTTATTAAAATTTGGTAAAGTTTTGATCTTTTATTAATTAGGAAAAGACCAAAATACCCCTTGGACTCATATTGGGCCCAGCCCAATAGACTAACCCAGGGACGGCCCAATAAGGCTGGCCCCCTTTTGGGTTCGGTGGCGCCGAAACGGCCCACCTCACTCACTCTCACTCGGCCCTCTCACTCGCTCGTCTAACCCTAACCGTCTGGCGACTCCCGTGGCGATGGCGTCGCCGCCATGGCCGCCGCCCTGCTCCGGCCATCGCCGGCCTTCTCCGCCGTAGCCACCACCCGATCCTCGAACCGCCGTGAGCAGATCTATCGATCCGTCCGAGCAGTTTCTCCCTTCTCGTCCTCTTCTCGGCGAATCGCCTCCGATCCGGATCTCGTGGAGAATCGCCTCGACGAACTCCGGCGAGATCTCGCCCTCGCCGACGATGAGTACGTGCTCGGGGTTGACTCGGCGCGGTGCCGCTTGCGAGATTCGTGCCGTCGCCTCGTGTGCCGCTACGGTGGTGCCGGTTCGTGTCCGGGTTCGCCGGCGTAACGTCGGCGCCTACCCCGGATTTGCAGCTGTTAGGGCCGCGCGAGCACCGCCTCGCCATGCCCTAGCCTCTCGCTTCCGTGCGCAAGTAAGTGTTGTCTCACCTCTACCTCTTCCGTGCGCCTCCCATGCTTCGTTCTTCTTCCTCCTCATGTTCTCGCTGCCCTCCGGTGATCTCGTGATCACACGAGCCATGCTATTCCTATGCAATTTGCCCGTGCTTCGTTAGTTGTAAGTTCATGGCCCAATTACCATTTACCGGTACCGGCACATGCCGCTTTGCTTGCCGTTCATGCCGTGCTTGCTTCTCTCGCTGTTCCTAGCATGTTCTACACTTGCTATACTCTACCGTGCTTGCTCAAGAGCTAACTATGCCATGCTATGCTTGTCTAGGTGTACTTGTGTTGCATCTCGTGACACTTGTGTGTGTGCTAGTGGTGTCTGTGATATGCTTCAGTGCTACCTTTGCAAGCCAATGATCCATTGGATCATTCCTTGCTTGTTGGCTAACCTCCCTGTGTAACTTGGCTTGCTATAATTGCTCCATTCGATCAATTGACTGACGTTGATTGTTTATCGGCTAATACCGTGGCTCTATGAATCACTTGGCCGGTGATGCCGATGCTCAAGCATCACCGTGTCGTTGCTTACTTGTGCCGTTGCTCATCTTAGCTATCTAGACTTGCTCTAGTGGCTATAAATTAAATTGTGTTGCTTAACAAGTATGCTATCGTCATGCTTAGCATGAATCCGTGATAAATTCATGCTTGAATTACTTAAATTTCGATGAACTCGCTTATGCAAGTGATGATTTAAATGACTTGCTTGTATATGAATTTGTTGTTCATGATTCTTTTACAAGCAATTAGAGTCTCGAATCCATTTCTCGGATAGTGATGTGATCTATTTGACTTGCTCTTATTTGGTGCTAAGTGTGATGTGACCTCGCAGCCTTGCTACCGATCGGTTGCTCACCCGGTTGGTTGGATCTTGTTGGCTACTCAACTTTGCTTGCATATTAGGGGATCATAATAAGTATGAATGCCAATATGCTTGCCCGTGAAGAAATCTAGGGTTTCGATGGTTATGTGCCTAGGATTTTCTCGTGTAGTCTATACTAGCCGCTATTCATTGCAATACATCTACCGGTGCTATTCGTGCATCGATCTTGCTTCGTGCACAAGATCTCGTATCCGGATGGTTTCTATTTTGGTAGCTTTTTAGACTAGCAGTGATCCTTGGTGAAAACCAAGTGATGATCTACCCATATGAGCATCTCGCTCATTCCCCGCTTATTTCATGCATATATGATGGATCAAATCCATTGGATCTGTCCAGGAACTTGGTATACCTTGTTCCAGCCTCCTAGTATGAAATATTTGGTTGATGTAGACTTGGGGTTTCTGTTCACAGCCCTTCACCTCCGGATTCTCGGTTGATCTTCTCGAGTCACCATGATTCCCGGTGGCTAAGTTGGTTGTGTTGGTTACTGTTCTTGGTTATGAACTCGGATGAACCGTGCTTGTTCTTGCTTCACCCTTACCCGGTGATCTTATCCGATCGATCGTGCACCGGTTCTAGGGTTTGTGTGCTATTTATATGGTCTCTACTTCTTCCCCGGCCATGACACACAAGGCCCGGTTACTTTGTGACTCATCCCCGATACGTCTCCAACGTATCGATAATTTCTTGTGTTCCATGCCACATTATTGATGTTATCTACATGTTTTATGCACACTTTATGTCATATTCGTGCATTTTCCGGAACTAACCTATTAACAAGATGCCGAAGTGCCGCTTGCTGTTTTCTAGCTGTTTTTGGTTTCAGAAATCCTAGTAAAGAAATATTCTCGAATTGGACGAAATAAAAGCCCAGAGGCCTATTTTCTCACGAAGCTTCCGGAAGTCCGAAGGAGAGACGAAGAGGGGCCACGAGGGCGCCAAACCCTAGGGCGGCGCGGCCCCCCCTTGGCCGCGCCGGCCCGTGGTGTGGGCCCCCGTGCCGCCTCTTGACCTCGCCCTTCCGCCTACAAATAGCCTCCGTGACGAAACCCCCGCATCGAGAGCCACGATACGGAAAACATTACCGAGACGCCGTCGCCGCCGATCCCATCTCGGGGGATCCCGGAGATCGCCTCCGGCACCCTGCCGGAGAGGGATTCATCTCCCGGAGGACTCTACACCGCCATGGTCGCCTCCGGAGTGATGAGTGAGTAGTCTACCCCTGGACTATGGGTCCATAGCAGTAGCTAGATGGTTGTCTTCTCCCCATTGTGCTATCATTGTCGGATCTTGTGAGCTGCCTATCATGATCAAGATCATCTATATGTAATTCTATATGTTGCGTTTGTTGGGATCCGATGAATAGAGAATACTTGTTATGTTGATTATCAAAGTTATGCTTATGTGTTGTTTATGATCTTGCATGCTCTCCGTTATTAGTAGATGCTCGGCCAAGTAGATGCTTTTAACTCCAAGAGGGAGTACTTATGCTCGATAGTGGGTTCATGCCCGCATTGACACCGGGACAAAGGATGTGAAAGTTCTAAGGTTGTGTTGTGCTCGTTGCCACTAGGGATAAAACATTGATGCTATGTCTAAGGATGTAGTTGTTGATTACATTACGCACCATACTTAATGCAATTGTCCGTTGTTTGCAACTTAATACTCGGAGGGGGTTCGGATGATAACCTCGAAGGTGGACTTTTTAGGCATAGATGCGGCTTGGATGGCGGTCTATGTACTTTGTCGTAATGCCCAATTAAATCTCACTATACTCATCATGATATGTATGTGCATTGTCATGCTCTCTTTATTTGTCAATTGCCCAACCGTAATTTGTTCACCCAACATGCTCGTTCGTCTTATGGGAGAGACACCTCTAGTGAACTGTGGACCCCGGTCCAATTCTCTTTACCGAAATACAATCTACCGCAATACTTGTTTCTACTCGTTTTCTCTGCAAACAATCATCTTCCACACAATACGGTTAATCCTTTGTTACAGCAAGCCGGTGAGATTGACAACCTCATCTGTTTCGTTGGGGCAAAGTAGCTTGGTTGTGTTGTGCAGGTTCCACGTTGGCGCCGGAATCTCCGGTGTTGCGCCGCACTACATCTCGCCGCCATCAACCTTCAACGTGCTTCTTGGCTCCTCCTGGTTCGATAAACCTTGGTTTCTTTCCGAGGGAAAACTTGCTGCCGTGCGCATCATACCTTCCTCTTGGGGTTGCCCAACGAACGTGTGAAATACACGCCATCAAGCTCTTTTTCTCGGCGCCGTTGCTCGGGGAGATCAAGACACGCTGCAAGGGGAGTCTCCACTTCTCAATCTCTTTACTTTGTTTTTGTCTTGCTTTATTTTATTTACTACTTTGTTTGCTGCACTAAATCAAAATACAAAAAAAAATTAGTTGCTAGTTTTACTTTATTTGCTATCTTGTTTGCTATATCGAAAACACAAAAAAAATTTTTTTTACCTGCATTCACTTTACTTATTTCATCATGTTTCCTTTTAATTTTACTACAAAGAACATACCGGTAGGACGTGGGTCTATAGTCGGGAGAAATAATATAGAAGAATTCTTCAACCATGTTAGTACCATTGAAAATTTTGAAGATAGACACTTGATAGATCTTGCGCCTACTTATGAAATTGCTGCTGCGCATTTAGTTCGCTTGTTGGAAACTAAATTTGTTAATCTTAATCCTATAATCCAACACATGTTTTTCACGCTTGGTGATATGGAAGAAGGGGAAAAGAAAGATTTTGTATTAGAAACCCTTCTTAGAGAATTTGGTGGTCTAGCAAGAGAAGCTAGAAAGGTGTTTGCTAAATTTAATATGCTTGGTTCTCCTACTAATTTTGTTAGTCTCCTTGAAAAGATGGATATGGATAGAATAAGATACACTAATAATATTGATGATGGAGGGGAGATCAAAGCACCAATACCATGTAAGCTCCTAGCTATGAATGATGCACTAGAAAATAACTATGCTTGGCTTGTTCCTGAAAATTTGTTTGATGAGAGTAGCACACCTAAGACTAATGAAAAGGGAGATGCTAAAACTTATGTATCTAATATAATATGCCTAGTTGAGAAAACTCCACACCTCGCTGAGAATGCACCACCCTTCGATAATACTTGATACACACTTTCTCGCGCCTAGCTGAAAGGCGTTAAAGAAAAGCGCTTATGGGAGACAACCCATGTTTTTACCTACAGTACTTTGTTTTTATTTTGTGTCTTGGAAGTTGTTTACTACTGTAGCAACCTCTCCTTATCTTAGTTTTGAGTTTTGTTGTGCCAAGTTAAGCCGTTGATAGAAAAGTAAGTACTAGATTTGGATTACTGCGCAGTTCCAGATTTCTTTGCTGTCACGAATCTGAGCCCACTGCCCTGCAGGAAGCTCAGAAAATTATGCCAATTTACGTGCATGATCCTCAGATATGTACGCAACTTTCATTCAATTTGAGCATTTTCATTTGAGCAAGTCTGGTGCCATTTTAAAATTCGTCAATACGAACTGTTCTGTTTTGACAGATTCTGCCTTTTATTTCGCATTGCCTCTTTCGCTATGTTGGATGAATTTCTTTGATCCACTAATGTCCAGTAGCATTATGCAATGTCCAGAAGTGTTAAGAATGATTGTGTCACCTCTGAATATGTCAATTTATATTGTGCACTAACCCTCTAATGAGTT
>NC_061509.1:135709596-135894414 GCF_022539505.1 Lolium rigidum | reverse complement strand
GCCACCCTAAGACCACAAGCTGGCCGCCCCAGCAGTGGCCGGCCACCCTCTAAACCCTAGCCGCCCCTCTTCTCTCCATATAGTCCGCGCAGCCAGCGAAGCTCCGCCGGACTTATCGCCACCGACACCACGCCGTCGTGCTGTCGGGATTCAAGAGGGAGCTACTATCGCTGCCCTCACCGAACGGGAGGCGGGACGCCGCCTTCATCAACAAATCAACGACCGAAAGCACGAGGGTGCTCCGCTTCGCGGCTCGTGAATCCCATCGCGATCAAGATCTTCTACGCGCTTGCAAGCTAGTGAACGCCTACCGCAGCAACAAGAGCCTCATCTGTAGGCTTTGGAATTTCTTCAAGGGTGAGACCGCCGTCGTGCTTGTCGGATTCAAGAGGAGCTACTACTTCCGCTGCCCGCCGGAACGGGGAGGTGGACGTCGTCTTCATCAACAACCGAACGTGTGACCGAGTACGGAGGTGCTGCCCGTTCGTGGCGCCGGAACCGATCGTGATCAAGATCTTCTACGCGCTTTTGCAAGCGGCAAGTGAACGTCTACCGCAGCAACAAGAGCCTCATCTTGTAGGCTTTGGAATCTCTTCAAGGGTGAGACTCGATACCCCCTCGTTGCTACCGTCTTCTAGATTGCATCTTGGCTTGGATTGCGTGTTCGCGGTAGGAAAATTTTTGTTTTCTATGCAACGTTATCCTACAATGAACCCACTATCGAGCATAAATACTCCCTCTTGGAGTCACAAGTATCAACTTGGCCAGAGCCTCTACTAGCAACGGAGAGCATGCAAGAACATAAACAACATATATGATAGATTGATAATCGACTTGACATAGTATTCAATATTCATCGGATCCCAACAAACACAACATGTAGGATTACAAATAAATGATCTTGATCATGATAGGCAGCTCACAAGATCTAACATGATAGCACAATGAGGAGAAGACAACCATCTAGCTACTGCTATGGACCCATAGTCCAGGGGTGGACTACTCACACATCGATCCGGAGGCGATCATGGCGATGAAGAGACCTCCGGGAGATGATTCCCCTCTCCGGTAGGGTGCCGGAGGCGATCTCCTCGAATCCCCCGAGATGGGATTGGCGGCGGCGGCGTCTCTAGAAGGTTTTCCGTATCGTGGCTCTCGTGCATCGGGGTATTCGCGACGAAGGCTTTAAGTAGGCGGAAGGGCAGGTCGGGAGGCGTCACGGGGGCCCCACACGCTAGGGCCGCGCGGGCCCCCTCTAGGCCGTGCCGCCCTAGTGTGGCGGCGCCCGTGGCCCCACTTCGTATCTCCTCCGGTCTTCGTAAGCTTCGTGGAAAAATAAGCCACTGGGCGTTGATTTCGTCCAATTCCGAGAATATTTCCTTACTAGGATTTACGAAACCAAAAACAAGCAGAAAACAGAAGCGGCTCTTCGGCATCTCGTCAATAGGTTAGTGCCGGAAAATGCATAAATATGACATATAATGTGTATAAAACATGTGAGTATCATCATAAAAGTAGCATGGAACATAAGAAATTATAGATACGTTTGGGACGTATCACGCCCACGGTCTTATTTTTCCACGAAGCTTCCAGAAGACCGAAAGGATTACGAAGTGGGGCGACGAGGCGCCGACACCACAGGGCCGCGCGGCCAAGGGTGGGGCCGCGCCGCCCTATGATGTGGGGCCCTCGTACCTCCACCAACCCTACCCTTCCGCCTACTTAAAGCCTTCGTCGCGAAAACCCCAGTACCGAGAGCCACGATACGGAAAACCTTCCAACGACGCCGGCGCCGCCAATCCCATCTCGGGGGATTCACGAGATCGCCTCCGGCACCCTGCCGGAGAGGGGAATCATCTCCCGGAGGACTCTTCATCACCATGATCGCCTCCGGATTGATGTGTGAGTAGTTCACCCCTGGACTATGGGTCCATAGCGGTAGCTAGATGGTTGTCTTCTCCTCATTGTGCTATCATGTTAGATCTTATGAGCTGCCTATCATGATCAAGATCATCTATTTGTAATGCTACATGTTGTGTTTGTTGGGATCCGATGAATATGGAATACTATGTCAAGTTGATTATCAATCTATCATATATGTTGTTTATGTTCTTGCATGCTCTCCGTTGCTAGTACGAGCTCGGCCAAGTTGATACTTGTAACTCCAAGAGGGAGTATTTATGCTCGATAGTGGGTTCATGCCTCCATTGAATCCGGGACGAGTGACGGAAAGTTCTAAGGTTGTGGATGTGCTCTGTTGCCACTAGGGATAAAACATCAATGCTTTGTCTAAGGATATTTGTGTTGATTACATTACGCACCATACTTAATGCAATTGTCTCGTTGTTTGCAACTTAATACCGGAAGGGGTTCGGATGATAACCTGAAGGTGGACTTTTTAGGCATAGATGCATGCTGGATAGCGGTCTATGTACTTTGTCGTAATGCCCTGATTAAATCTCATAGTACTCACCGTGATATATGTATGTGCATTGTTATGCCTTCTTTATTTGTCAATTGCCCAACTGTAATATGTTCACCCAACATGTTATTTATCTTATGGGAGAGACACCACTAGTGAACTGTGGACCCCGGTCCATTCTTTACATCTGAAATACAATCTACTGCAAACTCTGTTCTTTATTGTTCTTCGCAAGCAAACATCATCTTCTACACTATACTTCTAATCCTTTGTGTACAGCAAGCCGGTGAGATTGACAACCTCACTGTTACGTTGGGGCAAAGTACTTTGATTGTGTTGTGCAGGTTCCACGTTGGCACCGGAATCCCTGGTGTTGCGCCGCACTACACTCCGCCACCAACAACCTTCACGTGTTCCTTGACTCCTACTGGTTCGATAACCTTGGTTTCTTATTAAGGGAAAACTTGTCGCTGTACGCATCACACCTTCCTCTTGGGGTTCCTAACGGACGTGTGTCTTACACGCCATCAGTCGCCCCGCTGGAGCAGAGCCCATACGCATTTTCGGTCACAGCGGATGCAAACGGGGTCACGGCGGATGCAAACGGTCACTCAGCGTCCGTTTGCGTCGCGCCGCTGGAGATGCCCTAAATCCAAACAATAAGTTGCTGGATTTACCCGTTTCCCACCATTCTAAATGTTTTATACCCTAGTTTTGAATTTGACTTGAACTTAAAAATTTGGGGGATAAGTCCTTTGTGCCAAATGGTACTTACTTTTCTATTGCTATCTTATTGTCTTGTTGAACTCCTATGTTCTTAGATTCCTTTAAATCATATGAAAAGTCTATTCTGTCGAAATTTTGGAGGAAAACAGAATGAGCTTTTCCTCTCTCGTTGCCTCTTTATGTGTTGGCATCTAAACAACACTTTTGAAGATTTCCTGTGATTTTGGTTTCTAAACCAGAATTCCTGATAATCCAATTCCTGTGTTTTCTTTGTACTTACAAGTTTCAAATGGGGTCCAGATGTATTTACCATGTGGTTTTTGTTAGTTTTTTCATACCAAAAATATTCTTCCCTAGGCTTTTCACCTCAACACAGATTTTGTATCGAGCAGCTCCGCACTTCCGCCACCTTGCTCAGATGCCCCCCTCCTTAGAAATTTTAAAAATACTTAGTGCCTCTTTGACTCACATGATTTTAGAATAGAAAATTGCAGATTACATATGCTCATTCCAAAGTTATGCAAGGATTTTAGAAAGAGGTTTTGGTGGACGTTAGATTTCATATGAAATATAATGCAAATGATTCCTATGGAATCTAATCCCACAATTCAAACAACCATCGTATGGATTTTTTGAGGATTTAAATCTTGTAATATATTTAAAAAAATCAAAGATGCCGTTAATTTTTTTTACCATGAAAGTTGTCCTTAATCGCTCACATGAAAGAAAATAAAAAGAGGAACATCAAGGAAACATCAGAGCGCACATCCTCCATGTCGAGGCAGAGTTTAGGTCCTTGAATGGCAACATTCCAAGCTACCCCTCGGTTTTTGTTTGTCTCGTAGTATCACCCTCGTTGGTTCCTCTTGTACCCTACTCTTTTTACCTTCCCCGCGGAAGGGCGCGGAACTGTTCTCATTTTCTGCCATCCTTCCCTGCCTGCGCCGCTCCCACCTCTCCCTGGTCTCGGCGGCCGGCAGGTGATTTCCATGTTTTTGTTGTAATGCTAACTAGCTAGGGTTCTCTTCTCCTTTTTTGCAGCAACAAGAGTAGGGAGGTGTTTTGTTCTTAATATAAATTATATGTAGAAATACTAAATTTGAAAATAAATTTGATTGATAAACCTTCATATTGTCCTATATATTAGTCATATAACAGAAAATAGCCACTAGATTAACATTTCAACATGAAGAATTGATGCCTATTTATGTATGTGTCTTCACGGTTGGAGGATACAACGAGTGATTTTTTTTTTGAAATGCATGACAACGTGATCTAGGGATTAATTCTCTAGTACCACAGGTGATCTACGGTTTTTTTATATTTTTGTGCCTTCTTTCTTTTACATTTTCATCATTGTTACATCTTAGTTACGTAGTGCAATTCCTTTAAGTTATAAATAAACTCATTTAGCTATATGTTTGAGGTGGTTTTTTAGGAGTAATATAAATTGCCAGTTATCAAAAATATAAAAATATGAACATTTCAAGTGGTGAAGAAATTCTCGAGTATGTTAGTTCGACAAATTTCATGTATTACAACTGTTGTTTGGATGGGTACTGGTGTTTTCAGGAAGAAGGGTTTTGATCGAATTATCAAAATATATGCAACTAAAAATACCATGGAGATCTACGCGTCAATGCATGGGTGATAAAAATCTTGAAGGTACTTATGTATTGTGTCAGTCTGCTAAACAAGCTAAGTAGTATATATATTCCTAATGATGGAAAGAGAGGGGGTACATAACATAATAATTACAGAAAGAAGGTTGCCCGCAAAGTGGACTTTCGTGCAGACGATGAAAGTCTAAGCTCCATGTCGCTGGACTTGATATAACCATAAACCCTAACCAGCTATATATTTGGAGGGAATATCCACATGGGAGGATGGGCACCACCCCTCACATAGTACCCTACCGACATGATCCCCTCCACGCCGTTATCAATGCTTTCGTCTTCCTTGTAGTACACCCGGTGACAACTATTGCTATTCGAGCTCCTCAAGAACTCCTTGGCGCTGTGAGGCATTTCATTTTTGCGTGTGAAGCATCGGTGGTGGGAGTAGTAGATGTGGTTTCTCCTCGCGCAGACAAACCCATCCGTCAGCACATGTATGGCCTTGGAGCATGTCGGTCCCAAGAACAGGGCATGGTCGCCCAGGCTCGTCATCTCTGCCCACTTGTACGAGGGAACCGTGGTCGCTTCCTCGCCGCTGGTATCAGATAGCTCAAACACCGTAAAGAAAGGTCCACGTATATTGCGTGAGCATGGCCGCTGACCCCGTACCATTCGCACCGCCATCACAATCTTTCCGCATAGCTCAACAATGTACGTGCCACAATTCTCATGAAAGATCACATCGTGGGGGAATTGTATAGGTAGTCGATGGACAGCCTTGAAGAATGGTGTGCCGTCTTCATGTACTGCGATCTCGAACCTATTGAGCTCCTTGCGGTAATGCATGAGGCCATAGAGCTCGCCGTTGCAGAAGGCTATATCCATGACGCTATCTCTATTTCCCCTTCTGAATATCCATCGGCCCTTTGGGCAGCCAACCATGCAGACCGCCACATCATACTTGTCAGTGATGGCAGCGAGAATACATCCGTGTGACGTGGGCACCTTGGAGAAAATTATCTTTCGGAAAACTAATGGCTTTTGGTACTGCTTGCACAAAGCCCACTTTTGCTCCGGGGAGAGCGCAATCTCATCCCCAGTGAAGAGGTTCACGATCCCGAACGGCGGCACTGACCAAGCGACCCATCCACCATCGTAACAACCAACGAAGCGCGCACCATCACCGTCGCTGCCGAGCAAGGGGCGGGGCAGGGCCGCGCCGTCTTGAGGACAGTACAACATGCGGTTCGTCTTTTTGCCGGTGCGTGTGTCGAGCATCAGCCATGGGAGAGCGCGTGGTGGCGGGTGCATCGATGCGGCGGCACGCCATGACTTGCAGGAGGCGCTGAATCTGGCGCGCTCGAGCGGGGCGGCGAGCCTGAGGTAGACCTCGCCGAGGAGATCATTGGGGAGGCTTGACCAATAGAGCTGCTCAGGCAACGCCGAGGAGGTGCGCTGGTTGCTACAGCGGTCGCCGGCGGTCGTGTGCGTCGACGGCATATTCGTGTGATTCGGTTTCGGGGCTCAAGTAGATACAAATCTAGAGCGTGCGTACGATTCGACGGACAGGGAAGTCTAATGTGAGAAACTTACATGTACACGGTAAGCTAGGATGATATGAGGCCGGCCAAACAGCCGCGTATCCGAACATACCTCAGATAGGGGCTGTGCTATCTTACGGTCCACCGTGGCTCCGGTTGATTCTCCGACAGTCCCAACCTTTCCTTTTTCTAGTGACGCGCTTCTTGTTCTCTTTGGGATTTTATGCAGGTGAGCCGACAGTTCCCTTTAGAGCAAGTACAATAAAGTTCAATCAGTTGTCTATATGGATTAAAATAATATATTTATGTTTAGTTGGATGAGAGAGAAAATGAGAGAGAATGTGAGTGAGCTATGCTCATAGTGGAGAGTAACATAAGGTGGTGTCATGCATAAGTTACTAGTCTATGTTACTACATTCATAGTGGAAAGTAACTTAAAGATGGTATCATGCAAAGTCTTATTTATTTGTTAGTAGACTCATTTTATCTTGGGGTGTGTGATGTTATGGTAAGAGCAAGTTCAATATTAGAGCTAACTGTTGGCTATAAGCCAAGTACCATGTCATTTATAGTCATCTTAGAGCCAACATGTACAATAATAAGCTATAAAATTGTACTACTTTATTAGTGCATGGCCCACCATTCACTCTCACATAGTGCCTAGGAGCACGTGCTAGAGCTGGCTCTTGCATAAGACTGCTCATAGTGGGAGTAACTTAGCTAGTAACATCACACAACCCAAGGCATTTTAGTGACATGGCATGACAATGAATGAAGAAAGAGAGTGAGGTGGTAAGACTACTCATAGTGGGAGTAACATAGGTAGTAACATCACACACTCCAATGCATTTTGGTGACATGGCATGATAATAAATGAAGAAAGAGAGTGATGTGGTAACTAGCTATGTTACCATAACATCACACTTCTCAAGACAAGATGAGTCTACAATCTAATAAATATAACATGCATGATACCACATATATGTAACTACCCACTATGAAGGTAGTAACATAGAGTAGTAACATGCACCATGCTACTACTCTATGTTACTCCCCACTATGACTAGTCTAACTAGCTATGTTACCATAACATCACGCACCCCAAGACAAGATGAGTCTACACCATAGTAAATGACACAATGCATGACACCACATATAAGTTACTACCCACTATGGAGGTAGTAACTTAGACTAGTAACATATGACATGTTACTAGTCTAAGTTACTCCCCACTATGAGTAGCCTAAGAGCCCACTCCTCTTCTCTCTCCTCCTCTCTCTCTCCTCCAACTAGGCAACAATATATTATTTTAATCCTTATAGTCAGCTGACTAGGTCTTATTGTACTTGCTCTAACATAGCTAGTTACCACCTCCCTCTCTTTCTTCATTTATTGCTTTGCCATGTCACCAAAATACCTTGAAATGTGTGATGTTACTACCTAAGTTACTCCCACTATGAGCAGTCTATGCAAGAGTTAGCTCTAGCACGTGCTCATAGGCAAGGTGTGTAAATGAAAAGTGAGTCATCCATTGAAAAAGTAGTACATTCTTATAGCCAACTGTTATACTTGTGGGCTACATGTTAACTATAGATGACATGACATCTTGCTTATAGCCAACAACCGACTATACTATTGGAGTTCCTCTTAGAGATAGCGCTATCCGAATCAACCATGCCTCCCGTCAGCCGGAAAAGAGCTGATTCGCAATTCTAGAAGCTTAGTTTAGTTTACTAGTGGGCCGAAAACTGCTGATCTGCGAATGACTAAAATTGCTCATCTAATTAACCTTTTATATTTTATTGCACACAAAAGAAAGGAAAATATACGTCCATAGCATTCAAGGTAACAAATTATCTTATTTATTTTTAAGATATTGCAAATCATTTGATATAATTATATAATTTCAAACTAATGAGCTAAAATCGAGGGACTTAGTGGTTGCTCAAGATCAGCTTGCTTCTACGTAAGACACTCATACTTAGCTCATTTCAATTTCACGTCGATCTCAAATCAAGCTAAAAGACGAGTCGATCTCGAGCCACTCTCGAGTTTTTCTTGCAACCCTAGATGTGCAGTATCACGCTCAAACACCTAGTCGCTCCACCCATAAATCTCCATGGAATAGCAACTACACGTTCCTTATGTTTGGCAACCATCAATACACGATCACAGTCAGAGGAAAATTAAAAAAAAATGAAAAGTACCTAAAATTGGGTTCCCTCAACATCAGACTAAAACATGTTTGGTGTTTTTTTTTTTGCTAATCTTCTAAATCCAAACAATAAGTTGCTGGATTTACCTTTTTCCCACCCTTCTAATTTCTTTATACCCTAGTTTTGAATTTGAATTGGACTTAAACATTTGGGGGATAAGTCCTTTGTTGCAAATGGTACTTACTTTTCTATTGGTATCTTATTGTCTTGTTGAACTCCTATGTTCTTAGATTCCTTTAAATCATATGAAATGGATTATTCCGTCAAAATTTTGGAGGAAAACAGAATGAGCTTTTCCTCTCTCGTTGCCTCTTTTTGTGTTGGCATCTAAACAATACTTTTGAAGATTTCCTGTGATTTTGGTTTCTAAAGCCAGAATTCATGACAATCCTTCTTTGTGCTTATAAGTTTCATATAGGGTCTAGATGTATTTACCATGTGGTTTTTGCTAGTTTGTTCATACCAAAAATATTCTTCCCTAGGTTTTTCACCTCAACAGAGATTTTGGATTGGGCAGTTCGGCACTTCCGCCAACTTGCTCACATGCTCCCCCTCCTTAGAAGTTTAAAAAAATACTTAGCGCCTCTTTGGCTCACATAATTTTAGAATAGACAAATACAGATTGCAATGTCATGCTCATTCCAAAGCAACGCAAGGATTTTACAAAATGGTTTTGGTGGATGTTAGATTTCATATGAAATATACTGCAAATTATTCCTATGGAATCTAATCCCACAAGTCAAACAACCGTCGCATGGAAATTTTTGAGGATTTAAATCTTTAATATATTTTAAAAAATTAAATCAAAGATGCTTTCAATTTTTTGACCAAGAAAGATGCCCTTAATTGCGTCCATAAAAGAAAAATAAATAAGAGGAACGTCAAGGAAAAATCACAGGGCACATCCTCCACGTTGAGGCGAGTTTAGAGCATCTCCACCGGCGGTCCCCAAATAGTCGCTAGCAGGGGCGCCCGCACTGCTGTATGGAGGCGCCGGCAGTGCATCCTCCACTTGGGGACCCTGTTCCCACACCGGCGCCTCCCAAACGGCGGCTCCCCCAATTTTTTTTACAATATTTTGAAACAACATATCAATCACATAAATAGAATTAAATTATTCATACAATCAATCAAACAAATAGTACTTAAATTATTCATACAACCAATGAAACAAATAGTACTTATTCATACAACCCAACAAACAAATAATACTTAAATTATTCATACAAGTAAACAAATAGAAATAAAATAATGCATTGTTGGCGGCTCCTCTCCTCGCCCACAAATGCGCAGCTAGATCCGCCTTTAGTTGTGCATGGACATCTGCATCTCGAATTTCATTGTGCATATGAACAAAAGCAGCAAATTCTTGGGGTACATGCTCAACCTTAGCGAGTGGCCCTTGATAATCAAATGGTTGATCATCGTGCACAGGTGCCTCGCGCTCGCTCTCAATGATCATGTTGTGCATGATCACACAGGCGTTCATCACCTCCCACATCTGAGCCTCGGACCAAGTGAGAGCAGGGTACCTGACAATGGCGAAACGCTTCTGAAACACTCCAAAAGCACGCTCAACATCCTTGCGTGCTGCTTCCTGGCATGTTGCAAAATAGGCTTCCATCTCGTTTGATGGAGAGGCAATTGTCTTTACAAATGTAGCATACTTCGGGTAGATACCATCAGCTAGACAGTACCCCTTATTGTATGTGTGGCCGTTTACCTCAAAGTTCACAGCAGGAGCTTATCCCTCAGCTAACTTGGCAAACGCCGGAGAGCGCTGCAGCACGTTGATATCATTGTTTGTTCCTGCCATGCCAAAAAAATGCATGCCAAATCCAAAGCTCATGGTCTGCCACCGCCTCAAGGATAACACTGCACTCACCAGTATGCCCCTTGTAGATCCCCTGCCAAGCAAAAGTGCAATTCTTTCAGCCCCAATGCATAAAATTAATGCTTCCGAGCATCCCAGGAAATCCTCGTGCTGCATTCTTTTGCAGGATCCGAGCTGTATCATCTTCTCTTGGTGCTCTCAAATAGTCTCTACCAAACACCGCTATGGCGGCTCGGCAAAACCTGTAGAGAGTCTCCATACATGTCGACTCTGCCATCCGTAGGTAGTTATTGGCTGTATTTGGAGGAGCTCCGTATGCAAGACAGCGCATTGCAGCAGTGCACTTCTGAATTGAGGTGAAGCCCCACAAACCTGTGCAATCTTGCTTGGCCATGAAGTACTTGTCGTACTCCCTGACACCGTAGACAATCTTCAAGAACAACTCCTTGTTCATCCTAAACCGGCACCGAAATTCCTTAGGTGAATGAGTCGCGTCGTCGTTGAAGTAGTCGGCGTCAAGCAGCATTGCGCCGGCTTGACGATGTCGGTTGATGTTCCTCCTCTTGCCTGGCTTTGAGCCGCCGCGCCGAGGCACGATGAAGAAAGGTTGGCGAACGCGCAACATGTTCGCAGAATCAGCTGCTGCTGTTGCCGCCGAACAGTTTGAGCGTTCTGCTCCTCCGTGAACAGCTGCACCATCATATCATCGTCGATGTCCATTACGGAAATCGAACGAACACCTTGCGAGCGGGGCGGTTGTGCCACGGTGGCGGCAAGCTCTGTTCCGGGCGAAACAGCGACCGCCGTTCGAGGGGGTGGCGGCCGTGTCGATGGATGACGGTTCCTAGACAGGCGACGGTGTCTATTGTAAGCAGGGGGCGCGACGGCGACGGTGACGGTGGCGATCTAGAGGGGTGGGAGTCTACTCGGGCGTGGGTATGAGGTGGGAAATCTGAAAGTTCAGAGATGGTAAACCTAGAGGGGGGGTGAATAGGTTTCTACAGATTTTAATTCTTTCTTTGCAATATTAGGCTTTGCAGAATATAAAGGTGAGCCTAATGCAAACTAGGTGAAACAACCTATATGAGGATACAACTAACTCGAGCACGAAAGCTCTCATAGGCAGTTAAATCACAAGTAAAGAGTTCGGTTAAAGATAACCGATAGCACGCGGAGACGAGGATGTATTCCCGTGTTCCCTTCCTTTGCAAGAAGGTACATCACGTTTGGAGGGGTGGAGGTCCCACGAAGGATTCCCCACGCCACGAAGGCTCACCCTATTCTCCGGAGCCTATCCCACGAAGGAATAGCTCTCTCACTTGTGGTAGACTTTGAGGTAGCCTCCAAAACCTTCACAATCTTGTCAGGAGCAAATCCACAGCCCGGATGCTTCCGGACCACTCATGCCCACCTAGGGTTTCCAAGGAACCCTAGAGAGCAAGCTTCTTGATGAATACAAGGGGAATGAGATTTGTCTTGGTAGAACAGTAGATCGGGTCCTCCTCTATCGTTTCCCCGGAGGGATTTGAGTTTGGGTGGAGGAGGAGGGAGATCTGAGGCTTTTGGTGTTTCTAGCAATGGAGTATGAGAGAGTGAGCTCAAGAACAGCTTGTAGTGTAGTGCCTGCTCTTTCAGAGGTAGGAGAAGGGCTATTTATAGTGTCACTTGAAATATGACCGTTGCTCACTTGACACATCAGCTTTCTCCCGAGAATCCCGGTCAACCGGACCACAGACCGGAGCGTCCGGCGCAGGGGCCGGTCGGACCGGACCAGGGACCGGACCCGCCGGTCCAAACCGGGCGGCAGATCGGACCCCAACCGGAGCCTCGAAATGTCGCGCAGTACTCTCTCTCCGGTTGCAGTCAGCGTAGAGCCTGGTTGGCGCCGGGGCGCCCGGTCAGACCGGGCCAGGGACCGGACCCGCCGGTCCAAACCGGGCGGCAGACCGGACCCCGACCGGGGGCAACTTCGTGTCTTCCAGTAGGTCGCCCGGAAGGCATCAGCGCAGGAGCCGGTTGGCGTCGGAGCGCCCGGCCGTGCGCCCGGTCGACCGGGCGGCAGGCCGGAGCCTGCCGGCGCACGGTCCGGACCAACTGGGTCTCTGACCGGATTCCTGCTGTAGATCCCTTTTTGATTGTTGTCGAAGTGGGGGTCTCCTTTAGCCTTCTTGTTCCTTTGATACACCATTTATGCCTCCTTGGCTAATACCTGAGATTATCCTTACAAACATGTATTAGGCCAAATACTCTTAGCACGGTGTCATTGTTATCAAAATAATGGATAAGGGTAAAATACACTTACAAAATCGGTGCGTCTGGCTGCCAGGCGGAGCCCACGCTCGTTTTCAGACGTGCCGCGAGGTGCCGACGCGCTCGATTCGCGCCCTTGGCGAACGGGACCACGGGGTTGCCGACGATTCTATTGGACTCGAAAATTGGCCGACGCCGTTTGGGGCGCGCCAGTGCGAGTCCATTTACGCTTCGGCCCCTAAATCGCTATCGGGGCCGCTATGGGGGGCGTCGGTGGAGATGCTCTTAGATCCTTGAATGGCAACATTCCAAGCTGCCCCTCGGTTTTTCTTTGTCTCGCAGTATCGCCCTCGCTGGTTCCTCCTATGCCCTACTCTTTTGACCTTCCCCGCCGCAGGGCGCGAAACTGCTCCCATTTCCCGCCATCCTTCCCAGGCCCTTGCCGCTCCCACCTGTCCCTGGTCTCGGCGGCGGGCGAATCCCTCGGCGACGGCGGCGGCGACGACGGCGCAGGTGATTTCCGTCTCTCCCTGGTCTTTCCCCTCCTCTCCCCCTGTGCTAGCAGCGCCTCTCCCCCCTCTCCCGTGGCTATCCCTTTCGTACTCTCCCCTGTGCCGCTACTCTTCTCCTGGTGCAGTCAGATGCCGATTTACCTGCTCGCTTGCCGTGTGGCACCTTCTAATCTAACATATGCATCCACTCTTTCATTAGGTTCTTCTTGTTCAGTACGCACGGTCGATCTAGCCCTCCTCAGACCATGGAGGATAAGAGGGTTGATAACATGGAGATTGATGAGCACCAGCAGCAGCACGGAGTCGGCGCTGCCTTGCCTGACGGATTCAACACCGACTACCTCCGAATCTACTACGGTAAGTGCCGTGCTGGAGCCAATTTTCCATCCTAAATCATAGTAGCGGAACCGATAGGGTAAAGGAAGCTGAAATGATGCGGCAGATCTGTATCCCTTGTACCACCCCTTTTACAAAATACAAAAGTATGGTGCAAGTTTCAGCACAATCTGCTTAAGTTCGAACTTACCGCTGCACTGATGATTATATCACAATTGCAGCAAAGCTCTTCCCGTATGGCGATTTCTTCAAGTGGCTCTCCTATGGAAATGGTCTGTGGTCACACTTTACTACCTTCGTTTAGGTACTAATTGGCTTGCTACGTGTTAATTGAATTTTTTCTCTAGATGCAAAGCATCCAGGATGTGATCAGTCATACATTGGGCGCCGGGAGCTTTCGTTTACGCTGGAGAACGACATCTATCTGCGGTTCCAGTCCTTTGACAGTCCAGCTGAATTTGAGAGTTCTATCAAAGAGAAGTGCCCTTTCAAGATTGACATTGGACCCGTCTACAGTGTAGATGTATGATATAGCATCATTAAACTTGATTTAGTTATCTATATTATGCTCTGTGTGCTGCTATTGCTCAATGAAATTGATTTTTTGTAGCCTGCAAAACGACACGCTTATGCCCAGTCTGGCAGTAATGTCTTCGTACCAGTGGAGAGAGAACTCATTTTCGATATTGTAAGAAACATGTCATGTTTTTTTTCCATCATTCTACTGTTGCTAACTGTGATTGTTTTCAATATTCCCAGGATATATCTGATTATGATGATGTTCGGTACTGCTGCTCTGGAGCTGACACCTGTCTGGATTGCTGGCCATTAATGACCATTGTTATCAAAATTCTGGACGCTTCACTTAGAGGCATGTTGTTTTGCTACTTTAAGCACAAATGAAATTCACATTTTGCTATGGAATTTATTATGGATAACTGGCTTTGATTGCAGTCTATTGCTTTCTTGGCCTGCTTTACTTTAAATAATTGAAAGTATGTATTTACAGGTGATTTTGGTTTCAATCATATACTGTGGGTATATAGTGGTCGCCGTGGTGTCCATTGCTGGGTTTGTGATAGTAGAGCAAGAAAGTATGTTTAAGAGAACCTTGTTTTAGCTGAAGAAAACATTTGCTTGTTTCCTTTGTTTGTTGACCGTGAAATTTATGTCTGTTCCCCTGTTAGGCTCACCAATGAACAAAGATCTGCAATTGCCGACTACTTCCGTGTCTATAAGGTGGTACTTCTTGATTTATAACTCTTGGCCCCTCTCCACGCCTTTTTCTCAAATGTATACATCTGCATTACGTTTTTTCAGGGTAATGAGAATGCATTGAAGAAGGTGTCGCTGATTGGGCCTGTCCTCCACCCTTTCCTTGCGTATGTCCTAAACATAACCATCTGTTGTGCTGTGTCTCTCACAATGTAGTTTATGCTGAAACTTTATGTTCCTGCAGACGGTCATACACTGATGTTCTAAAATGCTTCTTCGAAGACAAACTATTACATAGCCAGCAACTATTGGCATCAGAAGAGAGATGCCAGAAGATACTTGAACTTATTCCTGATGAAAGTAAGAAACAACCTTAAGAAGCTGAGACAATGTTCTTTAAATATCACTGCCATCGACATATTCTTGTTCACCAAGTATGAAATGTGTTCAACCTTATCCTGAAAGTGTGTCATTTCTAGATGTTGCTAGTGAGCTCCATGACCGATGGCAAGGAAATAGACGGTCCTCTATTTCGAAAGAAGATGTAAATACAGCAAGATGGGAGCAGTTAAAGACGACCTTGCAGTCAGGAAAACATAAGGTTGGTGTTTAATCTCCCGCAATCCTATCCACTTCTATTGCATGTGTGCTAATTATCAATTTCTTGAGGGTTCAACATGATGTTATGTGCAGTGTTCATGCTTCTGACTTACAAATTACAGTTGCATCTTGTTATTCAACTTATCATGTTGAAATATAGGATGAATAACTCCTTAAATTATCTCTTATGTCTCAGACGCAGGGGCTTCGCAGATGTGTAGAAGAAATTGTCTTCTCTTACACGTATCCTAGACTTGACATGGAGGTAAAAGAAAATTCATCACCAATTCATGTTCATAGCAAGTGTTTTTGTTTCTGTCTAGTAATGAGACTTGATGTTGTATATCAGGTGTCAAAACACATGAATCATTTACTGAAAGCCCCCTTCTGCATACATCCAAAGACAGGTGAAAAACTGAATAGACTCCTGATTCACTTTACTAATTTAATTAGGCGGCACAGTTGCATACACCGTGTACTCAGCATGGGGCTTGTTATCCATTATAAGTTTCTAGTATTACTGCTCTGAATGATGCACATTTTTAACAAAGTATGGATTCACTGAACGCTTACACTTCTTCTTTTCAGAGTTGACTGTGCTCTCTTTTCTTTGGACAACTATATGGATGATTGCATTAGTTCTAAGTTCTAACAACCGTTTTAAATGTTTCTGCAGGACGTGTCTGTGTTCCAATTGATCCCAACAATTGTGACGATTTTGATCCTTCGGCTGTTCCAACTCTATCACAGGTATTGTCCATAGAAGCAAACATAAAACTATGTGCTAATTTTTTTATTTGTGCCTTTCGATGCTTGATGATCCAATACTGACTTGCTGAATCTACCATACATGCCCAGTTGTTAGGAGAGCTCAATGCTGCTGGTATGCAGATGGATTCTGAGAGCGGTAGGTTACTTACAAACTTGCACCTTCTGGGATTGTGCGTTAAAGTGCACCATATTAGAACCTGAAGATGACGTTTTTGTACCATACAACCTTATCTTGGATACTCCTCATAATCCTATTTGAATTGCAGATTGGGAGAGAACATCGCTTGAGAAATCCATCAGATTTTTCAGAACATCCTTTCTGCAACCAATGCTGAAAGCTTGCAAGGTATGTTCTTTGCTGCTGTGCTTCTAGGGTCATATCACCATCAAAAGGCATTCATATTCAACAGTTTGAGCCATGTGAAATTCCTCCTTGATCAGCATGATACCCATAGGCATACGCAATACAGTAGAAGCTGGGCCAATCATGGGAGGATCTTCTTCGTACTGGGTTGGATTACAAGCATCACTCTAGTAATTTTATGTCTTCTGAAAATTGGAAAAACTCGTTTAGTTTCACTCAAGCTCTCTTCTACGGTTTAAACTGAAAGGATTAGTTTCACTGTCATTTCTTAGTGTTATGCTCAGGCTGGCTGTTCAGTACTGCTGTGGCATATCTGCTCGAGAAAATTTAATAATAGCAACTCTCTGCAAGTATGCGGTTTGTCTGGATAAGCCCCTGAAGTTTGTTTGTTGGCTTACCCAGACCACTGAACTTTTAAAACCAGATTAATTTATCCCCTCTAGTGGTTTTCGAGCTTCCCTGTCATCCGCATCACACGGTTTGGCACTGATGACCACGTCACCCTTTCGTTAAGAGCAAAGGGGGAGTAAACCTGAACCATCTACTTGCTTACACGAAACCAGCACCTGGCCGTATTGTGGTCCTGTCATTTTCTATGTGCTGAAAGTCAGTTATGATTGTATTCTTGCAGGAGGAATTGGAAAGTGCTTATAGCGCGAAGCTCCAGCAGTCCAAGAATACCTTGAACTGGTAATATTTTCCATACACAAGGGGCAGCAATGCCGCCTCAAGCATCGACAGCGTTCCATACAGAAAGGCGTCTGAGTTTAACAAGTGTACCAAGTGACATCCTTGGTGATCCTAGTATCATTCCATGGGAAGTGTGGAATTGCCCAGTTACCGCTGCAAAATGTAAACCCGTCGTCTGTTTTCTCAAGTTAGTTTTGACGAACCGCTGAACAGATGGTGCTGCACTATTCTATACATGTGTTTTCTCAAGTCTATTTTCTCGCAGCAACTCAGTAAGCATGTTAGAGCGTGGTGCTGGCTTACCTTTGTGTCGAACTGCTACATGTGTCTGTTGTTGATGCTCCTCTCTGATGGACTTTAGTGTCTTCTTTTCACCGGGAGAAAAATATGGTCTTTGACGTGAACACAATCAGTAATTCAGGATTGTATGGCGTACACTCACATCACCAAAGTATAATACTCCACTCGTCCTATGAAATATGTTGGAAATTTATCAAAATTCGAATGTATGTATATACTCCCAGGGCCATCTCCAGGAATTTGGGGCCCCAGTGCAAAATGCAAACTAGGGCCCTAATTTTTTAAAAATTATTGAATACCTAATTTAAGTAAAGCATGTTTTCACTTTATTATTAATATTAATGCTAAAATCGTAAGCAAAAGAAATGAACTAACCTTATATTCTACATGAAATCTTTTACGAGCACCGAATAAGCCGACAAGTACTTTGAATCAGTTGAGTATTCTAGTTTTACAAAAATAGATAATAGGATCAAACCTTGCTCGCCTGATCTGTCGTCACAGGGTAGATTGATTTGGAGGTTAGAAGAACGGACTGAAACGGCATTAGCAAAACCAAATCGGGGCAGTCTCCTGTCGATCCATCAAATGGAGCACCCGGGTAGGCCGCAGGCAGGGGCGCAGGGCGACCGGCTCTTGGCTGATGGCATCTGGATAAAAAAAAATTCGATCGTGTTCTACCGTTCTGGAAGACGTGGGCTAGAGCGATTCATTTTCTTGTTTGGTTTTCAGAATCGATCGATCGCGAAACCTACAGCACGGTGAGACTCGTGATTTGAGAGGACTGTTTGCCGTTTCAGAACTGGACTTTTAGGTGGGCTGCTGTTGGACCATCAGGGAAATTATGGTCCGGAAAATTTCGCTGGGACACTGATAGAGTGCAGGCCTAGGCTGGGATCTGGGGCCCCAAAATTTCGGGGGCACAGTTCGGTCGCACAGCCCGCACTGCCCCATGGACGGACCTGTATACTCCCTCTGTCTCAAAATGTAAGGTGTCTAAGCTTTAGTTAAAAGTCAATATCTTATAAGTTTGACCAAGTTTATACGAAAAAATATAGATATCTACAATATTAAATGGACATTTTGAGAAACTATACTTTCTGGTGAATCTATTGATATTGATTTAGCATTACGAATGTTTATATTTTTACGTATATATTTGGTCAAATTTAAAATATGTTGACTTTTGAATAAATCTTAGTCGCCTTACATTTAGGAACTGAGGGAGTACTAAATAGTGTTTAGATACATTCAAATTTTAAAAAATATCAAACATTTTTTCGTGGGATGGAGAAAGTACTATATTCATTCCAAAATAAGTGACTTAGTTTTGTCTATATCCAGAAAAAGCTTGAGTCATTTTAGAACAAAGAAAATGTGTATGAACAAAAAGCGTCACACTTGGGATATCTATTGGGGTGGAGGTACAACCATCTTCTTAACAATCCAACCAATTGTTAGTTCTTTATCCTCTCAACCTTTTGATAGCAATACTAAAAGACACGTGAAAATAGGGGAAACGTTGGAGTGCAACGTCATGGTCATTCGAATCCCTATTAGATTAAATATTTACATTGTTTGATTTCACATTTTCACCAAGAAAAAGTTATGACATGAAAATGAGTACAATCTATCCATTGGAGAAAGTTTGGTGCAAGCAGTCGGCGGACATTCTTGCTCAAATAGGTTATGTTTAAATTGTTGCAATTAAAAAGTTAATAGTTAGACTTTGGACTGAGCTGGCGGTCTCCCACGATGAGCACCGATCAACTTGACCCTTCAACCATCCATGTGCTCATAGGTTTAATTAGATGGATCGTGTAAGCCAGTACTATTACTTTCAAGAAATTAGAGGGCTCAAAATCAAAGTGTCTCTAGATAAATGGGATTTCTATTTAAAATCACATTCGAACATAGAAGAAACGTCAATGATTTCTGATCACATGAGCCAACCAAGCCAATACTCCTTCCATGATAAAATTAGTCTCTTAACTTTTTTTAGGGGAAAAGCTCCGATTTGGTCCGTGAAGTTGCTCCGGATGTGCGTTTTGGTCATGTACTTTCAAATCGTGAATTTTGGGTCACGAAAGTTGTCCCGTGTGAGTGTTTTAGTCACTCCTTCACAACGACCATTAGTTTGCTGACGTGGGCAATTTTTGCAAATTGGCCCCTAAAATTTTGTTTTTCTGATTTCCTAGTCCTTAGCTTGACTTTTTAGGGGGCAATTTGCAAACAAATAATAATTGGCCACATCAGCAAACTAACAGTGGCCGTGGTAGAATGACCAAAATGGTCGCGTGGGGCAACTTCTTGACCCACAATTTACGATTTGCAACTCGCAACCAAATCGCAAATCCGAAACAACTTCAAAGGCCAAATTGGAGATTTTCTCTTTGTTCAAAAATAAGTTGCTTAAATTTGTCTAGATACGGTTTAGACATTTTTTTAGTGTGTAATTATAACTGTATCTAGAAAAATTTAAGCAGCTTTTTATTTATACGAAGAATATATATACTCCCTCCATTTACAAAAGGATGTTAAAAATCGAAGGAACAGAGTCTTCCATATTTTTATTTGAACAAAGGAATCTAAAGAAGACCGTGAGATGTAAATTTACAAATGTACCCTCGCTGCCTCGTCCTTGTACTCCGTACTCTTTCCGGAATTCCGGCCACTCACGCCGTCACGCGCGTCCGTCGCTCGCCGCCGCGCCCCACCAGACCAGCACCACCACGACCAGAGCAAGGGCAACGCGGGGAGGCCAGGAGAAGCGCAGCAATGTCGGCGGCGGCGGGGGACGAGGAGCTGGAGTCGCTGCTCCGGAACTTCCACCGCTTCTCCCAGGTCAGTCGCCAGCACCGCCCCGCGCTGCGCCGTCCCGCTCCGGCTGGTTCGCCCTTTGCTCGCTTACCGTCCGCCGCGGCTCTTAGGTATTCGGGGCGAGCCGCCGCAGAACTCGAGCCGTCGTAGCAGTCCACTCCTGAACCTTCCGGGGCAACGCCGACGCAGGGCGCTCAGGTGTTGGATGAAATGTCCACAAAATGGGGGGCGTCGAATAGATTAAAAATCTCCGACTAAATTGGAGGAATCGAGAGAATTTCGCGTTTAGGGAGTAGGTTTCCGTATTTGCATATGTTTGGGTAGCAGCTTCCAGTTGAATTACATGCTTGGCCAATCCTACTGACTGTGGTATTCGATTGGAATGCTGAAGAACGTTTCGTGATACTGATAATGGAGATATGTTATTGTGCTGGGAAAGTTTCAGTATAGTTCAATCTCAGTGCTCGATTCACTCTGTCGAACTTGAACACACTGCATTAGTACAATTGATTCCTTGAAATGAGATGCCCCTTAAATTTCCAATGCCCAAGTGCTCAGCAAACCAAAATATATGTAGGATAGTCTGCGGGGCAGGGAGAGTGCTATTTCTGATTTCTACTCCTTTCAGAGCTCAAGTGTTGCCACACATGTCCTAAGGAAGTGCCTAAGGAAGATGACCTACCTATATCCAAGTATTTATTTCCTATGATGTGTTGATGTTATGTTATTCACTGGTTCCCTGTTTTGAACAGGGGTATAAAGATGCAATAATGGAGGCCCAGGCTTTAAGAGTGAATTACAGTTCTGAATCCAAGAAGCGTGAAGCCCTTGAGTCGCATATTGCAGATCTCAAGAGAGGTTTAACTGGACTTTCAACATTTTCCCATAGTTCGGCCTCCGTTTGTTGCTTTCCTATAAAAATCGTGCAGTATGTGATGATTTTCATTGCTTTCTGTGGTAGGAAGAAGAATTGAGTTGGATTTTTTTTTGTGTTGTGCAGATAATGAGCGATTAAGAAAGCTGTACACTGAAACTTTATTCAAGTTCACCAACCAGGTAGGTTGCTACTTACTGTAATACTATGTGCAGTTACAATGTTACGTGTAGGCCGGTGTATGTATAATACTAAGATGATTACATGACTGAATTAGTTTTCATCATCCGACGTTAAATACTTGATGCATATGAAGTTGATGATCTCAACTTGGTTGGCGAACTTGAATTTTTACACTACAACTTTTGACCTCTCATGATATGAGGTATTTCCATCACGAGCGACTCTTTTTGCTGTCATTTTTACCTGTGAAATTGAGTTGATGGGAGTACTATAGCTTCTTGTGTTTTGACACTTTGGGCACCAGGGTACTCTCTCTTTTTCATGGAAATAGTTTGAGCAAGTGCTTTGGAGCTGTTGATTGTGCTTGACTTTCATTCTGTAATAAATTCTAAATTGTACGACTTGGTCTCATTTTTTCTGCTTGGAGCTTGAAAGGTGATAATAGATCAACTTTAACGTTCAGAAAAGTGCTAGATTTTATATGCAGCGTAATCATGTCCTTCAAACTCTCGACTATTTCTGATGCACTTTCTGCTCAGGTGAAATATCACACAGAATGTCAAAATCTGAAGGAAGAATTAGGAAAAGCAAATGGCAGATTGCTATCCATGGAAGAGGTAGTCAACTGCTTTGCAAGCTTCCAGTTAACCCATGAAATCAATCTAACAAGTGTTTATTTCAACAGGAGTATAAGAGGGAAATCGAACAACTTAAGCATGACAGTGAAACGAACTGCAATGCCCTGGAGAGCAAGCTCAGGTAAAAAAAAAAGGAGTCCTTTCATGGGAGGTGACAGATTACTGTGGGGAGAAGCGGGAGATCCAGTCCAAATTATCCTGTTGACAGTTTTGCGAAAACCGAAAGCACTAACTTTCACTACAACCAGCTGCGCCCTTGCTCAGCGAGCCACCGACGAAGCCACGATAGGACAGCTCAAGTCGGACCTGGGAGCTCATAAGGCTCACATCGACATGTTAGGTGGCAGGTTGGAGCAGGTCACTGCTGAAGTGCACATGCAGTGTAATGTTCTGAACTTCTGCCCCATGCTGAAGAAGTATTCACGCTCTGGATTATCGCCTCTTGTTCCCTCATGACGGAAAACACCTCCTTTGCTCCTGGTGCAGATAAAAACGATATCCAGGACTTGAACGACGTGATCATGGTCGAGCAGGAGGAGAAAAACGACGTGCAGAGGAAGCTTAAGAGCGCGGAGAATGAGCGTAAGTTCAATCTGGACCGGTGAACCGAAGAAACAAGTCTCGGACTGGAAAGCGTTTTCGATTGTTAGTTGATGTGTGATTGTATCGGTTGACTATAACGTGTTGACTGTGTTTTCGTGTTTTGATGATCTAGTGAGGATTATGAAGATGAAGCAGGCGGAGCAGCAGAGGGACTCGGTGTCGGTCCAGCACGTGGAGGCTCTGAAGCAGAAGGTGATGAAGCTCCGCAAGGAGAACGAGTCCCTGAAGCGGAGGCTCGACTGCTCGTGAGCCATGACTCACGTCACGAGAGCCGGCGCATACGGCACGCTGCCAGGTTACCATAGTAGCAGTTTCCCTCCCCAAATCCCCATGTACATGGACACATACACGTCACCTCACACCGTCACAGTTTTTTCTCTTGTTGTTTGAAAAACGTTATATTGTGACAGTGTCACACCATCAGAGGTTAGACAGCCCTGACCGCTGAATGAAATGTGTATAGATGGTCTGGAAGGAGCTGGGCATTGTGATATGTTCAGTTCATACATTGTAACCATGCAATTCAAATCACTGAGTAGTCTTCTTGCCCTACTTATTCTTTAGCACTGGTGCTGTGCTGTGCTGGAGTACAGTTCAAATCCCTCCATTGAATCCACTCGATTTCCTCACGTTCTTTGAACGCATCATCGTTATGGCATCTGATCTCGCGGATCATTTTTTGTCAGCCTGTGGTAGCTTTGTATTGCATTCACTGGACTGGCCTGTATTGAATCATGTGGTTGGTTGTTTTTTTATGGCTGCCGCTACCCTCTGGAAGGATCGAATAAATAGGCCCATTGGGCTTTCTGGCCCAGCCCAGCCCAGCCCAAGCCCGCTAGCCCGACCTCCGCACGAGTTCCCAGAAGCAAGCAACACAGCCGCACGGCGCGCGGCTTGCGTGCTACTCTTCCGGCTCTGATCGCCTCTGCAGTGGGTTGCAGCTTTCTCCCTCTCTCTCACCTGCTCCGCTTCCATTTACTTCTTCTCCTCCTTCCCCACGCATTCTTCTCCTCCATCTCCGCTTGCTCTCCGTACGAACCAACCCTGGTCACGTTGCAATGCCGGACCGCGCGCCGCCCCCGCCTCCTCCCGACCACCGTCACGCGGGCCGCGGACGACGACGCGGGGAGGCGCTCCCCCCGCCCCCGCCGCCCGGCTCGCGCGTCGTCTTCCTCGACCGCTGGGACGGCGGCGCGGACCGCGGGGAGGCGCTCCCTCCCCCACCCCCGCTCCCGCTCGGCTCCTCCCGCCCCGACCGCCTCTTCGTCGGCCCGCCGCGCGGCTCCAGCCCCGGAGGCGACGGCCAGGGCGGCGCGCTGCGCAACCCGCCACGCGAACGCGCGCCGGAGAACCCGCGCGTGAACGTGCCGCTCCCGCCCGCTCCACCGCTCGCCCCGCTCCGCCCCGAGCGCGTCGTCTACCGCCTGGAGTCCGACTCGCCGCGCTCCGGCTCCGGGAGGAGCAGCAGGACCTCCAGCCCCAGCGCCATCCTGGTGTCGCCACCGCCCTCGCCGTCCAACAAGCGGCGCCGCTCCCCGCCGCCACGCTCGCCGTCTCCCGGCCCGCCGAAGCGGCTACGCAGGTACGTCGCAGCCCGCCCGCCGCGCACTCGTTTCCCGGCTTCGGTGTCGTTTCCCGGCTTGCCGAGCTAACGTGTGTCTGTGTTTTTGGGTCGTGTCCGCGCGCGCGTTGCTCGCTGCAGGTACTGGCACGCTGGAGGCCGCGTCGAGCCCACCGGGCACAGCCCCTCAGGTGAGCCGCCTCTGACGAGGTTTCACGGTTTGGGTCACATGCATGTCCAAACCCCGGTTCCTTCTCTGCGTCTTAGAACAAGTTCGCGCAACATAATTGACGCCAGCTAGCGAAACAGAGTTCTCAGGGTTCTCGGTCTGTGGCGTCTATGCCTTTGTGGTACTATGTTTTGAGATGGTGAAGCCGTAAATTGGAAACTAAACCTGAGTGTGTTTTGAGAATTGAGATCAATACACAAATCCTTTGCATCTGTCACTCTTGTGCTAAAAGACTTGCATCTACCATGTTCAATTCGGTTTTCATTTACCTGCTCTTGCGGTTGCAGCACACTCATCTACCCATTCCCAGCACGTGACCCACAAGGGGTTTGGGGGTTTAAGCTTGTCTTGTGAGGGTTTAAGCTTTGTATGTGGCTATCTGATGTGATTGCAGAGTTTTCCAGATCTGCCCTTGGTCTCGTGCTCTACATTGCACACTTGCTACTTTATAACTGAAGCACTAGTTGTGGCTTCCTAGGTTGAACAACTGCTCCTTGAATCAAAGAGTATGATAATTTATTCCCAAGCGTTTCATAAGTTTGAGTCGACATCACTACTTGATAGAGGAAGATGGGCGATCAACACTACAGCCTGTTTTTTTCTTAGTTTACCTCCAGCATCAAACATCTACAGTTCTTAGTATCAAACATGCATTAATCTGTTCTACTACTAGCCTGCTTAGCAGAAGGAAAGGACAGCTAGTGTTAGCTGCTTCATGCGTTTCCAGACCATGCATTACAAAAGGTTACATTTCAGAAGTTTTGATATTTGCCTGCTATTATTTCAGATGGGCCTGCTTCCAGTAATGGTCAAGATATAACCCAAAGGTATACAAATGGTGCCTCATAATGGATATATTTGATCTACTTAGTATGTTAATTTGCTGTTAGTTCCTAAATCCTCAAGCCATGTGTATTTTATTACTCTCTCTCGGGTTTGGTATGTTTCCTTTTGAAACCCTGATAGATGATACTTGCACTGCATGTGATCGTATATGATTCTGAATATTTTCAGTAAAGGGTTAATGACGTACAAACACTTTATCCAAGCTCTTGAAGATGATGTTTCACCACATGAAGCTGGCAGAAGGTAATCAAGCTCAATTTGAGCTACTGGTACTAGACCCCGGCCTATTTCAGTTAAGAACCACCTAGTTGGTTAACTATACCTCATTTTCCATGGTTAATTAGGTACCAAGAATACAAGACAGCATACATTACTACACAGAAACGTGCCTATTTTGATCTCCATAAGGATGAAACTTGGTATGTTGAAATGTTTTCATCTAGAGGTGTCACCGTGTTAGCTTACGCTCTCAAGAAATTATTGGTTTTTTTTTTCATTTTATTTTGTTTGATTGTAATTGCAGGTTGAAAGAGAAGTATCACCCGACAAACTTGTTATCTGTTATTGAAAGGTGAAATGTTTGCGACCTCTCATTCTATAAATACTTTGATTACCGTCACGAATTTTGGTATTCAGGCTTGTGTCGAGTAGCATCAACAATGATGGTAAAACATCATAACTAGATGGAACAGCTATATGTTTTATTTTTTGTTTCTTATTTCTGCTTTGCACTTACTTAAGTTTAGCTTTTCTGTTGTTAGTTGAACTTTGCTGATCATTGTCATGTGTTATTTTGTTAACACAGGAGGAATGAGTTTTGTAAGGCTGCAGCGAAGAATTTTATTATTGATTTGCGAAGTGGAACTTTGGACATGTGAGATGCATCTCTAATCCTATCATATATTGTGTTATGAATCTTCTAGTAGTATGTTGGTTTTGCTGATATCCTTATTTTCATGGTGTAGTGGTCCTGGAATGACTGCTGGTGGAGCAAGCAAATCAGGAAATGACAACGATGGAAGCTATGGGAATGCTGAAGATTATGGTAACAAGAGAAGAAAGAAGGGAAGAGGTCACCCAAAAGTATCTGGGCCGCTTTCAACTGCTCCAAAAGCACATCCGGTCAGTTCAAAGTATCGGCGAATTCAAACTGACATCGATCAAACTCTAGCTTTAGTGCAAAAGCTTGACGCAGAGAAGGGTATTGTTGGAAACATTCTGTCAAGTGGTGGAGATCATGGCAAGGCAGATGTTGACAGATCAAATGTTGGATCCACAGGGCCTATAGTAGTTATTGTCCATGGCTTAACTACTGTCAAGGGCCTTGATGGTGTTGAGCTCCTTGACACTCTCCTCACTTACTTATGGCGGATCCATGGCGTTGATTACTATGGCATGTCTGAAATGGAAGATGCAAACGGTTTTCGTCATGTGAGGGCAGACAAAAAAACTGCCAGTGCATTTGACAATAGTGCTGCTGATTGGGAGAAACAACTTGATTCCTTCTGGCATGAAAGACTGGTGAATGGCGATGATCCTCTAGTTGTATTGACTGCCAATGACAAAATTTATGCAGCAACTCTTGAAACTCTGGAACTTTATGTGAAGAAAATCATGGATGAGAATCGTGGCTGTAAGTATGGGTGTGGAGCCAAGGGGTGTGGAAAAGTTTTCCATGCTCCTGAGTTTGTTCAAAAGCATCTAAAACTCAAGCACCCTGACTTGGTCTCTGTGTTAACTTCAGGAGTTCAAGATGATATCTACTGCCAAAATTACATGAAGTATGTATCAGTGTAACCAGATAGAATAAAAATTATACTCCCTCCGTCCCGAAGAGGATGTTGCAACTTTGTCTAAATTCGCATGTATCTACACGCTGTCACGTGTAACATGCGTATGTAGACAAAGTTGAGACATCCTTTTCAGGAATGAGTACTATTTTAAAATCTGTCAAAGTGTGATTTTCTCCTCTTGTTTCTTCTTGATGCAGTGATCCAAATGCCCCAGGTGGAGTACCAGTTATGCAGCAACCTGAACAAGTGAGAATGCCATTTAGTTTGTTCTCCTTTGACTGATATGCTTCTCAATATTTTCTTATTTATATGGCGGCCGGTGGAGTGAGAAAACTTTGATGCTTGCCTGCATAAACTTTAATAATAAGCTGTGTGATTACATTGTAGCAAACTATTCATTCCTTCTACAATGTGCTTCCTCAAAGAATTTTTTTTCTTGCTTCTTTTGTTGTATATCCTCATTATCTGCAGTACGATATTTATCAATGAGTTGGTGAAATGCTATAATTATCCGCGCATGATGGCCCTCGCTAATTATTGGCCAAGTCTTTGTTGTAGATCTTTGAACTTTTTGTTTCCACATTTTAGACTACAAACTAGGCAGATTACTCTTGTCTCTTTTTGTGTTATTAATACTTAATACATATTTTTGTATATATATATATACATGATATCTTTTGCGGGAGCCTATATGCACATGCTATTGATTTATTTCCTTAGTAAGGTGGCTATTAAATCTGACTTTCTATGAATACAACAATAAGACGATTTATGTTGGTAGATAAGAACTGGAGAAGCTACTACCATTCCCCCATTTTAAATTTCAAAATAAGAAAAAAAATACAATAAAAACGTATGATCCCCCCCACTTCCAGTTACCTGAAGTTTAACGGTACCAGCTTTTACTAGAAATGTTAACAATTAGTTAATCTGATGCCATACAAAATTTACATAGTACTTCCTGCAAGGCTTTCGATGCATTGTATCTTGTGATAATATTCAGGTTCCGTAACAATCCTAATAACCTTTTCGTTTGTTTTTTGCATTGCCATTTTCGCCTTTGTTGCCTCAGGGAATTTACATCTAAAGGGGCAGTGATTTTTATTAAAGTGGTAAACCTGAAGTTTCAACATCTTTATTAATGCCACCAGTTATATGTGCAGGAGAGCGACAGAATGAGACGAATGCCTGATGAGCAGATAGTAGGCGATATTGATGTACAGGGTTCAGATGCCCCATTTGTCCCTGAATTCTCCTCTCCACCACTACTAATCCCTGTGTGTGGTGCTGGGTAGGTTATGTTATGCTAGTTAGCTAGTAATTTAGTAACAAAGTCCAGCCAGAAGCCCAGAATACTAATGCTGGCTGCTCTTGTTTTAGCCCATTTGGTCCATTTGTTCCTGTACGACGAGATGTGGCCATTCAAATGATGCGAGAGCAAAGACCTCCAAGACCAAATAGTGCTCGGGGTAGGAAGGAATGTTTGATGCCGGTACCAATGATGCCGATGTATCCGTATTTCCCGCGCAATCCTCGTGTTTTTCGAAGGTAAGTAATACTCATCTGTTCTACTAAGTTTTGTAAGCTGGAAACATTTTTCGATTTCTGTACTTTCTCAAGGATTAGATAAGTAAGAACCCAAAATCTGCATTCAAGGTCTTTGTGTTACATGTAATTACTCTTTGATGTTATGCTGAATTTTCTCTTTACCTTCAAATTTTTTTTTCTCTTCAACCCTTGTATGTTCAGCATTCAGCAGACTTTATACTCTGTGCTTGTTTAGCATCATGCATTTTAATTGTAGGGCTGAGGAATTTTGTAATCACTTTGTTGTTCACTCTTACTGAAGCAATTTCTTCTGTCAAAAAATATTGAATATGGTTCCACACTGCACTTTAAAACTCCATGAGTTTCTGGTAACCTGTTTCCGATCCTGCTCGCAGTTACGAAGATCTTGATGCTCCTGGGGAAGAAGTCACTCCCATTGACTACAGAAGCATGTAGGGCATCTCCTGCTATCCACTCTAATCTACTGAGGACCCATACAGCTAATGTGCCCCAGGAAGCATGAAAAACTGACACGAAAGCAAGTTACTTGCTGTTGCTGTGGCAACGGCGACGGCAGACGGGGAATAGATTTCTTTGTGGTTCTGACTGACATATGATGCCTCGTCATTCTGTTGGTCTTAATTATGTCCTTTCCACTGCAACTATATTATATCTACCATAGCCGTCCATCTGCAGTAGACAGAATGAGGCCCCAAAGAAACATTTCAGTTCTTCTGTTGTATTAGACCTACATATTGCTAACTGCAACCCATTCTTCAATGGTGACCTGAAAACACTTTAAGAAATGCCACAAGTAACAAGCAGGCAAGCCGACCACATTACTGTGGCGCAAGTAGAGCAGACGATGTACTGACTCAACACACACGGAGTCTTCTTCCAACCACACAGAATGAACATCTGATCGCAGAGAGTAATGGCAGCATAGGATATACTGCCTCACTTCTAAAATAAGTGTGATAACTTTGTCTAGGTATGGATGTATCTAGGTGTATTTTAAATAAAGTTGCGACACTTATTTTAGTACACGACAGGAGTATACGGGATCCTCCAGTTACATAGCATCCTAATTTCTAATTAATTCATCTACTAAAAGTTATAACGAGGGCAGTTCTAGACACTTCTTTTATTACGGAGGGAGTATACGATATCCTCGAGTTACATAGCATCCTAATTTCTAATTAATTCATGTACTAAAAGTTATAACGAGGGCAGTTATAACCGGTAACTTAGGCCTCTGTCTAAAAATAGGTGTCTCAACTTTATCTAGATACGGATGTATCTCTAACAAAAAATGCATTCAAATACATCCATATATAGACAAAAGTGAGACACCTATTTTTAGACAGAGGGAGTACTATTCTTGATGCCCTGGTCACTGATGGCATAGATATCATCCAAGAGCTTCCTCAAATCCTTCTATTTTTTTTAAGATAATGCAAAACATCTTGCGTCTCGTTGTATTAAAAAGGAAGAAATGGTAGTTTAGCCCAGAGGGCAGAGTAGTACAACATGCACACACACTCACAAGAAGAAGACGGTAAATGTATGTCCCAAACTGATGGGAATACAGCACGCATACTCAACACACCCACACGAGCATAATTACCTGCCTCAGCGCTGATTAAACCCAAAAACCTGGGCAGGTTCGGCCGAGCACAATCAAATGTATAATCATTCCAGTGCTTCCACAGCATCCACAAGGTAGGCAGCAAAGGTACTGGCTAGCCTTGCTTCAGCGTCTTTGGAGTTTCATGTCTGACCCTGAGCCACCAATCAAGCAGGGTGTCGCCAGTGTCAGGGGAGCTGCAAATCCTTGTTCTTCACATTGCATTCCTGTTTCAAGGAAGAGGGAAAGGATCGGGATAGAGATAATTCAGCATCAGAATATCAAATGGATAAGTTAAGAATACAAGTCGCTAATGCTACACTAGTTAAATACTATGTGCGCTCAGAAGTCAAAGTAAGGTATCTGTTCATGCAAAGTTTTCTTAATAGCTCCAAGGATACAGTTTAAATGCCTTCATATTTCAGACAGGCACAGTTCCATTATAAAGTTCGCACTCCAATAAAACAAATCTCCCATGATAGAACATACAAATGGCATGCAAAGATAAATTAACCACTTTAGCTTGGATTATTCACTTGTGTCATATAAAAGGAATGTTTTCATTGTACATATAAATCATGCATATTTACCATATTGTACATGTATATATGCTGGTCTATGTCTCATGAGAACACAAGTTACTATTCTTATACAAGTCGAAATGGGTGTTCGCTATTATGACTGCAAGCAAACACCTTCTATTATCGCCAGTACGGTACACATGTGTTTTCAAATCATGTTATGGCAATCATTCTCAAATGTTGTTTAGGAATCAAATATACACCTAACACCACCACAAAGCTAATAACCAACAACGCGATGGAGCATCACCATGAAGCAGTGGCAACTTTTTCAAAATTAATCGATTGCTTCGAATGTCAACACAAAATAAGGTAGTATAAGATCTGAAGGTATAATAGCTGCCCCCCCATGGGGGACTCACAGCGATCTGACATTCTGGACCATCAGATCTTTATGTTTGTGCAATCTTGTCCGTTGATTCTGAGCCTGTGTCTGCTAGCACCGCACTAGGGAAAGACATGCACTGGCTGTTGTCTACCCGCATGTGGCTGCATTTGGGTCCTACGTTTCGCGGGTCCACACGTCAGTCTCTACGGCTCGTTTCGGGGTGGCGAGCTAGCGTGCAAAAGATCTTCACCGCGCCAGTCGAACCTCACCCAATCGCCTCCCATGCTCCTCCCCAATCCACTCTCATTTCCACGCCCTATCCCCAACCGAGAAGAACAGGGCAGCGGCGGCGGCGCCGACCACGCGCCCGGGGACGGAGCCGAGCGCGTGCCTGAAGACGGCGAAGGGCGCGCCTGGCGACGGCGGCAAGCGCGAGCACGCGCCTGGGAGACGGCGGCCGCGAGCGCGCGCCTGGAGACAACAGCCCAATCCCCACACGCTTCGCCTCCTCTCCCAATCCCACCACGTCTCTCCTGCTCCTCCCTCCTCTCCCTTGGCAAGAAGACGAAGGGTGATCGGCAGATCGAGCGGCCGACCATGCCGGGATGCGGAGAAGGGGGCGTTGGGGCGGCGCTTGCTGAGCAGGAGTCCGTCCACGGCGGATCTATGCGAGGAGGAGCGCCCACCTTCGATTTGTGGTCATAGGAGGTGTCCTCCATGGCGGTGCGGCTTAGGCCGGAGCTTGGTCGGCGGCAGAAGGAGTCCCACCGGCAACCTTGGAGGAGCCATCAGGATGGAGGTGCCGATTCGTCCGGGCAGCGGCGACTGCTAGCTCGTTTTGGTGAGTTCCCTCCATCTATCTCTCAGATGATTTGAGGTTTGTGGTGCTCAGCTGCCGGCCCACCCCGATGTGTTGCTGCTCATCAGATCCGGAAGGAAGGGGAGGAGCCAGGGATGAAGAAGTAGTGGGGAAGAAGAGAGGTTTCAGGGAGGAGAAATAGGAGTGCTGCTCGTGACTTCTAGTGCTTCATTTAACCTGTCAGGCAAATCTTTTTCTCAAGTTTCACATGAAACACCAAATTCTGCACCTGAAGCTTCGCTGCATGGCTCTCCAACGTTTGGCTTGAGGCAAGATTTTGCAGTTGAGAGAAAATGGGCTCTTGGTCTTCAGGTAATTTTCGTTCGAAGTTCAGCTTGCTATAAATGAAACTGGAATGCTTAAAGTAACCTAATTCATGCATATTGGTTTCATGTATTTACTGTTGCAGCTAGAGGATGAATTACCTTGACCTGTAAGAGGCACTCCATCTCATACAAATTACATACAATTTCTGATTTGGAGCCTGAAGAAGGTATGTGTTGTTGCTCCACATTATTTGTTTGATGATAACCATTGTTATTTTGATTGTTTAACTGAACTCTCGTGATAAAGTATTTAAATCATAATCAGCTTGCTTCCTAAAGAAATGATTTCAAATGCACCTGCTTAATGCAATGAAAAGGTTTTTGAAACATTTCCATTCTTGAAATTTAATCTGAACTTATCTACTTTGAATTAATTGGTTTAATTTTGACTTAACTTCTGTTCCCTAGCCCCAGCGAGGCGAGGTCGTCACTTTCGCCTATTTAAACACACCTAGGCACCTACCATATGTTGGTAAGTCCAGTCATTCCCATGCTCTCTCTCTTGATCGACCTATGCATCATATTGGAATACCTGGTTGGTTGTGAGCATCAATAGACTCTCTCTAACTATTAATTACCTTAAAGCAAGGAGCTATGTACTCCAAGGTCATGAAGGTTGAACTATATCTAAATTATTGTTCTTCCATGTTTCAGGCTTCTGCACATTTCTACTAAATAGTTTATGTAGTTATATTAAGTTTTATGAGAGTTGTTTTCTTACTGACATGTTTAAGATACTTTGGATTAGTTTTCAAGTGAAAGGATAAGCACTTCATTGTGTGTGTACGACACTTGGTGGTGATCTCTGTTTTGTTTACCAAATAATGTTCACTTTGCGGACCGGTAGTTCTGTACGATGTTTGGAAACTGCCTATCCTTATGTCCTGGCCGATGCATATGTGATTCGTCTCAGTTGTAGTTAGCACCATTCATAAGGAATTCATTTAAGTGCACTTCCTGTCTAACATTATGCCAATGAAAATGTCATATGGTAGGTGCTGGAGGAGAGCTTCAGGATGTAGTATGTAGTCATGGGACCATTTTGGTGATGTCTCCACCGGCATCTTCGGCTCTGCATACTGAAGTATTTGCCCTTTAGCTTTACTGTTATTGTTACTTCACTGCTGCATGTTTAAGACCCAAAGCTTCTCCACTGATTGCATAGTACTAACTAGCTAAGGACATACTCTCTGCCCCGAGACATCAACAAATTAGTCCTCAGCTTACGGCAATCTTTGCTTCAGATTTGTTCCGGCCGACAAGCTTCTTCCAGGTCCTAAAACATCACTAAGCTGAATTACTAACTAGCCTTTGATATTCAGATGCACCTGTAACTCTCATTATTCTGTGACTTGTCCACTTTCATTAGCGATTAAGCAATCATAGGGTGTTTTCTTTCATGTACTTTCTGTAAAATTCTACTGATCATGGTAAATATATATTATATCTGAAGTTTACAGAAGTCCGTAATAAAAATGCCTGGGCATGTCTTCTGCAATTCACTTTTATTAAATCATTTCATCTTTATCTGCTGTCTTTTGGAACAATTATTCTATCTGGTTGCCCGTTGGTTGCCCGATATTAGATCTTTTGAGAGCTGCTTAGAATAACTAAGTCGGTTTTTGTTTCCTTATATATATCGAAGTTTCAACTTTTCAAACTACTAAATTACAAGCCTTGGTATTATTACAGCTCATTCACCCGTGTTCCTATATAGGTATAAAGGCCAGTGACGTTTATGATATCACATTTTCTCACATTTGATTTGCGACTACAGATATAAAGGCCGGAGTGATTTGGGAGATACGAAGCAAATTGTTGTGTCCTTCATCAACTGAAAGGTATTTCGCCTATAGCTCATGCTTTAAATAGCAATGTATATTTAGAATTTTATGTGGGGATTGATGTTGTGATGCAATTCATGTGCATGATCTCCTGCACTTTACTTCCAAAGCAATGTGAATTCAAGTCCATGTTCCGAGATTCGGTCATAGTAATTAAATCAGAAGCTTTGTGTGTTAACCCACTTCAGTAACAGCTGAACAAGTTATGTCAACGGATAATAATGATTGCCTTTGCAAAGCAACTACTTTATCCAAGCAAACCCAATATACTCGCCCAAACAACTGTCCCGATAGTGAAATACAATAGGCAATGAGCTCAGCCTAATAATATTGTATACAAAATATTTCATACGGTTTGATAAGTTGGCTTAATGAGTTGGCTGATACATTACTTGACTCCTCACATTTTCCCACTGCTTCTGGTACTACTATTAACAGCTGGGTTTATCTTGATTTTGTTCTGACACCTTATTATATTTAAACCAAGACAAATAACCACCCTTCCGAACACCATGTGTGCCAGTCCTTTGCCGAACCAAGTGATAGAGCTTCTACCTATTCATTCGGAATCTAAACAGCCAGCTATGGATTAACATCCGTACGTCGCATATTGTTTGATATTGGTGCTCGGTAGTGCTGATTGGTCTTCTTGACAGATTAAGGCTTCACCTGCATTGAATCTAAACATCTAGCTATGGATCAGCAGGCGTACATCACATATTGCTTGATGTTGGTGCTCGACAGTGTTGATTGGTTTTCTTGACGGATAAGGGCCTCAACTGCATTAGATGTAAGGCACCCTAAATAATTGGATTTCTTCACCACTGTATTAACTAATTATAACCTCATATACAGCTTATGCCAATTTTGTTTTTAGATCAAATCAGGTTCCTGCGACGTACTTCTGGAATAGCTAAGCTTGGGCGTTATCTCTACTGGAACAAAATGGGAAGGGCCTACATGTCAAGGCCTTGGATCCAACGAGGATCTGTTGTGCTTCTAGAATTAGAAATTTCTTCTAAGATATTATTGGTCAGCTTATTTGGACGCATTCTTGGCAACGACAATGAGACAGTGCTTAAGAATGGCACTAGAGTTAATGATAAGAGTTTATTTTTTTATCTTGCATGCTTTTTCTTTTTTCCTGTGTGAAAAAGGTGTTTGATCCTTTGTCTATATGCATTTTTGTTACACTTAATGTCTTAGGGATTTTCTTTTGCAGAATGAGTCTACGGTAAAAACTTCAGAAGTGTTAATTGGTCTCCATAAATATGAATGGTGTTGCAGACCTAACATTTCCATTATGGCATTTGTTGCATGGACAATATGGTGGCTTAAGTTACAAGCCTCAGAGTTCAAACGTCAAATTACTTTTCAGGTTCAAACTATTATATAAAAATATACTTGGATGTATGTTTTAATGCTAAGAATAGTTCGCGCGGCAACAAGGTCCACATGTAGCTTATGTAGATGTAGCTCTTGTTGTTTCTTCCTTACTTTTGCTACTCTCCACAGAACAATTGAGTGTTAGTTGTATAATATTTTGCAGAAGTGATCCAATGCTAGATTTAATCGATTCTCTAATATTTGTTTTCTGTAAACCTGAACCAAATTCTTGGTTTGGCTCATATTTCTCATATTTGGTTCTTTTTTTACTCACAATCATGTAACCTTCTAGGTCATGTACAATTTCTGCACACAGTTTTTAAATGTAGTTGTTGTGACTTACATCGCTTTGATGTAGCCAAAATAGTCCAGGGATGAATGAAATATTAATTGGTATTATATCCTTTCTCTCTGATCTCTGATGTCAATGAAGAAAAGGAACTTTTAGTCCAAGTATCATTTTTCATCAGGTGCTCATACCTGCATGGACGACTTCCCATGCTCTTCTTAGATTATGGACATATGAACACGCATGGTTTCAGTTATACTGTCATCACACAATGGCAGTCGGTAGTGTCGTGTTGATGTGAGACTTTGAGAGAGAGAGAGAGAGGTGGGGAAGTAAATAAATGCATAGACTTTCAGAGGTGATGAATAAATTGTGCTTAGTGTACATCTATTTATAGACTATGTTGATCATGACGGCTAGGGAAAAAAAGGAACCTGCTTATTTCTCATATTTGGTTCTTTTTTTTTACTCACAATCATGTAACCTTCTAGATCATGTACGATTTCTGCACACAGTTTTCAAATGTAGTTGTTGTGACTTACACCGCTTTGATGTAGCCAAAATAGTCCAGGGATGAATGAAATATTAATTGGTATTATATCCTTTTCTTGATATTGGGAACAAATACTTATGTGATTGTTTTTCTTTTTCTGCTTAAATCTGAAGTATACTTAAACTTTTCTTTGCATTTTTTGCAACATTTATTCGTACATACATGGTGGAGCGCGGGACGACAAGGCAGTTCTACAGTCTTCATCACTGAAGATGCCGGCCAACAACATATCGGCCAGCCCTCCTGCCTCTAATTTTCAGGTTCAATATATATATATATGTGTATCTATCTATGTGTGTGTGTTAAACATTTTCTACTACACTCTGCAGCCGAGGTCACACAGCAGTCTTCCTTACCTTAGCTTCCCACCCCCTTCCTTAAATATGTCTTCATAACTTTACCAATGATTTGCAACATTTTTCTCCACTACTGCAGGCTACATGTGCACATACGATGTTTGTGCAAATGCCTATGGATTAAAAGATGGTTTCTCAATATTCACTAAAGAATGTGACAATGTATCATAACTGATAACTACGCATGTGCAAGCAGACTGAACTGTGGCACTTGCCATAGTACAAGTATAATTTTAGTCTCCTGGTAATATATGCTTAGTTGTTTATGCTAGAATCGTTTCTGATTTGTACGTTATGTTCATGAAAAAACTTGCTCCCTATGTTGCACATTGTTATATGATTCATCCCTTTCTCAGTGACCAAATCTAGAAGATGCCTCACAAATTTGGTGTACCACTGGAATTTGTTCTGTCATCACCAAATATAGAAATGCTCCTTCAAATGTGTTCCCAAGTTATTATTTTCTCCACCCATTAAGAATTGCAGGACTGGCTGTCTTACATTTTCTGTATTAATATATGTAGATTGTCGTTAGAGTTGCTCCAGGATCAGCAATCAGGTAAGTAAGGAGACAAATAGGAGACAAATATCAAACTGATGATATCATGTGATATTGTTTACATACAATTTGAAGTTGTGGACCAGTGATGAGTAATTATGAGAAGATGTGTACACTCTTTAGATTAGAACCTGTTTTTTGCTTCGGAAAGCAGTTCTAATATACCTATTTTTACTAAGAACATGTACTCTCTTTGGATGTTTGATGGCTCGCTTTCTTTTTTGCTGCACCTATTACATTGGTTGAAACATGGCTTCCTTATGTAGAAAAATGCCATGTGATATTTTGCTCGACTGCAGGACGTGGTTAATGTAAGATGGATAATTCTGGAAATATGATGGATTAGTCGCTACATAGTAGGGCTAAAACTTTTATCTTTATGACAATTGTACATATATTCACCTCTTCAAGAGAAGATAGTTGCTCCGAAATTATGATCGATAGAGATGATGGTGGTTCTGAACTCTTAATTGGTACGAATTTCACGGGACCGTGCGCCAAGGCGCACATCTAAATCTAGTTAACATAATGCGCACATGGCATGAGTTCGTAGCGTCGACAACAACAACAATGTACAGATATAACATTCAAAGGCCAAAGACAAACCTTGCAGGATCATCGTCCTTAAGTGCAGGAAACACGGGAGGCCAGATCATCCTAAAAGGGTGGATATAACACAGACGTTGATTCTCTTCCGTCGCCTCATACACTTTACGCAGCACCCTGCGCTTGATGTCCAAGTAGAGCGCACACTGACCAATCTTCAAGAACACAAACTCATCACTGTCCCCCAACTGGCTTACCCTGATAATAGCATTACTATGCCCATCCTCATCCGTGGCATCCAACATGCTCGGGACATCGCACAACTGACGCAAACATATGGTATCCACCAGCAACCAGCTGTCTCCATCGCGGAGCCAGATGCGAAGCTGAAGCTTCATCAAATGCATGAGATAAACCTTGGAATCATCATCGGCCCGAGACAGCATGGTGTTTTCATTGAGATACTCCACTCCTTCCGGAAGCGGAACCGTGGAGAAACTCGAGCCCTTCAAATCCAGCACGAGGATGTCGCCCTCGTCGGCCCTCCTCATGTACACCTTGCCGTCGACGAGCAGGGGCTCTATGTCCAGCCTCGCGTAGCTGAGCTGCGTCGCGGCCGAGGTGCGCATCTGCCAGGAACCGTCCTGCAGCGTGTACATGTTCATGGTGCAGAACCTGCGCTTCCGCCTGTTGGCCTCCACCGAGGAGTAGACGTGCGACAGGCCGTGGACTTGTCCGTTGGAGTGCAGGCAGATGAAGAACGAGGACAGGAAGGAGCCGTCGAACTGGTCCTGGTCGGTTGGGGCCGGGGGTAGGAGGAGGCTCGCCATGCCTCTCTCTGTGGATATGTGATTCCAGAAGCCGCTGATGAAGGCGTCGGCGCTCCGCTGGGTGTCCCTTTCTTGTTTCTCGTAGGCTTCCAGGTGGCGCGCAACGGCGGCGAGCTCCGGCGGTAGTGGAAGCATGGGGATGAAGCGTGTGCGGATCGCCTGGTATGGCACGCCGAGTGTGAAGGTGTCGACGCAGAACCCGAGGAGGGCTGGAGGGTTCAGCTTGCGGAAGCCGCGGAGGAAGGCCGGGTCGGCGGCGACGCCGAGCCAGCGCTTGCAGACGAGGGCGGCGCGGAGGAGGCTTGTGGGGAAGCCGACGCGGACGATTATCAGGGGCAGGAGGTTGTCGTCGTCGATCACCTTGGATACAGACAGCGGCAGCGGCGGATGCGGCTGCGCCTCGCCGCCATCCGCACATGGTTCCTCCCGGCGATCGGCACTGCGAAATCGATCAAGCGACAGAGGAATTCAGATCGGGGTCAAAGCTATGGACTGATTTCTCCAATGTGGTATGCAAAACAAGGTAATCGGAGGCGCATTTTGGAACACTCATCCGTCCATCTTGGAATGGATGACATAAATCACATAATGGATCTCGCCGTCTTGGGGAGAGAATCGAAATGGGATGGCGGATCTCACCGTTGGACAAGAATCTCAGCAAGATCCATCAGGTGAGGAATCTCGGCGGGATCCGTCAGTTGGAGAATCGGAAGACGGAATAATGGATCTCGCCGCTGACGGTGACAACTGCCCAACAAAAGTAAATGCAGATAAGGTTCAGAAGAAATGAAACAAAAATACTCGATTGGGAGAGATGAGGAAGGAGAGAGCTCACATCAAAACTCCATCAAACTGAACGGGGGGAGAAGGAGCGTCGGTCAGTGCCGGAGACGAGCGACTGCGATCGCCGGCGAAATCTCGGCGCTCCTCATTTCTTCTTCCGATCGGGCGTTGCTATTGCGTAGTGTGAGTGGGGCAGAGTTTCTTGCCTGTGACTCGAGCAGCACTTGCGCAGGGCGGAGTTTCCTGCGCAGTGTGACTGGAGCAGCACTGCCTAGTGGAGTTTCTTTCCTAGTGTGGACCAGAAATATGTGTTTTTCCGCTTGGCAGTGTCAGCTAAGCCACATCTACTAGTTCAGCCCGGTAGAGCAATCAAGGTCCAACTAGGAGGGCCCATATTATGTTTCTTGCTAGTATTCAACCTGAAAATCATCAGACCTACAAAAGGATTCTCAAAAAAAAATCAGACCTACAAAAATCCTACAATGATCTAGCTATATTCTATAGAAAAAAAGAGAAATACATGGATATCCCTATTCATGTTTTTTTATAGAATTTTCCATTCATATACCACACATGTGTACTACTCCACTAGCGGAGCTTGCAAGGATCTCTAGTGGCAAAACACAAAACATCATTGTCCGGGGAAAAAGGCTTAAAATATTCTATTTTAAACCTTAGGGTTAGTTTCCTTCGGTAATCTCATAAAAGTTGGGGGCCGTGAGCCCCACGGCATGTGCATAACTTTGGTATTGCACTACTCATCATGTATTTAAAAGTAAGACGTATTTTTGTTTCACTATGACAAGGCTTTGACCAACAATTGGCTCAATCTCTCAAAGCAATGACACCGTCACCTTCACCGAGACTCATATCAGCGAGGTTGTTCGACTTTATCGCCAACATACACCGTGGCGTGCCACGAGAGTTCTTCCCTTCGTCAAGCCTCGAATCCACAACGTCGTTTGGAACCATTACCTCCATGACGCACATAGTGTGGCTCACCTTCGCAAACCTCTATGTGTGACGTCGTTCCAATCCATCAATGCCACGCCGCTCCTATTGAGTCCTGGAGTCGAACACCACCATTCAACTTCATCATCATAGTACAATGCAAAGTCCCAACATCGCACTCAAGCCTCACCACGTCGCTCACCCTCGTGAAGCCTCATATCCGTAACACCGGTCGACTCCTTGGTTGGCATGCCACAAGGAGACTCGACGTTCCTCGCCTTGTGAAAGGACACAAATACCACCTAGAGGGGGAGGGGTGAATATGAGGTTTAAAACTTTTATGATATTGGGTTGAACAAATGCATAATAAAACTAGCGTTCAGTTTGTCAAGCCCAAAAGCAATATAACTATGGTTCACATATGTGCACCAACAACTTATGCTGAGAAAGACAAGCAACTATGTGACAACACGATAAGTACCTTGAAGCACGAAGGCTATCACAGAGTGAAGTACATAAGTAAAGAGCTCGGGTATAGGAATAATCGAGACACGCGGAGACATCAATGTATCCCGAAGTTTACACTCTTGCGAGTGCTACTCTTTGTTGGAGTGGTGTGGAGGCACAAGGCTCCCCAAACGCCACGAAGGTCTCACCGATTTGCCTCGAGCCTTCCCACCAAAATGGAAGTCCTTGATCCGACAAGGGACCCTTGAGGGCGGTCACAAAGCTTGGGCAATCTCTACAACTTTATTGGAGGCTCCCAAGAAATCGTCACAAATGCCTCACACTTGAGTAATCTCCACAACTTTCCCATCCAATATCATGTGGCAACCAAGTGGGAAGTCGACAAACAAGACAAGTCGAATAAAATCCAAACAACAACTCATGGTCAACAAGTCAAAAAAATGAGGAAGGTAAAAGGAAGGAAAAGAAGCCCACTAAGTGGAGGAAATTATGGGCCAGTCTAACATACACTATACATCACACCTTCTCCATAGCCTATAAATAAGCCACAATGGCCATGTAGTCCACCATCCCCCACTTGGATGTGAGGACACAGGAGCTCCGAGACACGTTCGGGGAACCTAGAGTCGAATTCTAGAAGTCTTGCGTGGCACATATTGGCGTTGAGTAAAAGTCTCTTGAAGTCGGCCTTGAGAAGGCGTGCACGACCCACGCCTTCTATGAAGGTTCCTTGATGCCATCGTTGCGTAGAACTAAGTTGTTATCCAACGAAACGACGAAGCATATCCAAGAAAAACATCGTTGTGCTAACTTGTTAGTGTATGCCAATCTTTACTATAAAAGCTGTCGGCGTCTGCTTCACTACTCCGTAGGAAAGGACACCCATACTCCATTGTTATTTGTTATTTCTATAACAACAATAAAAATTAGGCGTGATAGTAGAAGACTTCTACCTAGTTTGGCAACAAGGTTTAGTACCACACAACCATATTATTTACTGTATGGAGTTGTTTCTCCAATACTCCAAACATAGCATGTTTTGAGAGATATGGAACCATTATAATACCTTGATTTCTAGTCATAACGAAACACATTAAAATATTTCAAACCGTGATGTTTTACACAGCCTTGATCCCCAAACGAGCGAATCAGTATGGATGTGAAATTTGCTAAGGTCCAGACTGAAATGGGATTGAACCAAGTCGGACCTGAAACAAGATATGTCCACGCAGCACTGCGTCCACAGAAATTTCGACGATTTTCGCTTGATCGTTTCGTGCCGAGTACTTTTCTTCATCATCAGTTATCCTAATATTTTTTGTGTACGCGGAAAGCCGTTGAGGAACCAGACGAAAAGGCCAGAGCATGACACGATGCACAAACCCAAAAAAAATCGAAAAAAAAAGCGGTGGGAGAGGGCGAGCCCGGGACGGCAGCCCTAGGAGCCTCCTTTACTCCTCTGCCCCCGGCCTATAAAACGCGCCCGCCTCACCTTCCTCCCCCCAACCACTCCGTCGCCTCGCCGCCGCCGCCGCCGCCGCCGCCCGCAGACTCTCCGATCGGATTCAGCGTAATCCCCCCCAACCGGAGGTGAGAACTCGCGCCCGTCCCCCGCCCCCTTGGGTTTCGTCGTCGTCGTCGGTCTCGATTCGATTTGTGCGGAACCGATCGATGCGGTAGGTGGGAGGATCCGATCTGGATGCGCTCGCGGGTTAGAAGGTGTTTGGGTAGGGTGCGGCTGGTTTTGGTGGATGCGGCGTCAACTAGGGTTTGGGTGAATCTGTGCTCGACATTTAGGGTTCGGTTCTCGATTGGGATTGCGTGGTGGTGTTGACTTGTTGTTCCAGTTCGGTCGAAATCGTGGTACTGTATCGGTTGAATTGGAGTACATCTGCTTATAGTTACGGAATGTTCGATTTGATCTCGTTGGATGGTAGTTTTGAGCATGATTCAGTCCTGTCCGTTTTGAGTAATAGCGTGGGGCCAGATTAGATGAACGGCCCTTTCAATGAATATAGTGTCGTTGTTTCGTTATCTTGTTGCCAGCTGCGTCTGCACTCTCAGATACCGCCCTCGTCACATGCTACTTATTTTGTTGGTGAGCTTAGCTGTAGAGCCAACTAGATTCTTCCGAGCATGATGCAACATGTACTGATTTCACTCGCTCAATATAAATTGAATGAAATGTAATGATGGGATGCTTTTGGTTGAGCCATTTGTGTACGAGCAGGAAGGTGGGGGGTGCGTGCATAGCTGTCTATAACTGCATACTGGATAAGTTTTATATTCGATTTTGATTTTGTTATGTTGGTTCACTCATGTGCTGTCTAGAATGTTTGCTTAGCTGCCGATTACATTGTTCAAGTCGCTGGCTCCCTTTATTCAGTGATGCTTAATTAGTTGCTATGTTTATTTGGCTTCTGATATGTTTGTTTAATTCGGGTGCCTCTATTCTGCCATGATGTTTAGTTCAACCAGTGACTGGTGGTAAATGAATCGACACTCATGTGATGTCTAGAATGTTTACTTACCTGCTGATTACATTGTTCAATTTGCTAGTTCCCTTTATTCAATGATGTTCAATTAGTCGCTATGTTTATTTGGAAGCTGATATGTTTGTTTAATATGGTTGCCTCTATTCTCCCATGACGTTTAGTTCAACCTGTTTCTGGTGATCAATGAATTGGTACTTCAATAATGTTGTCCCTTTCTGCATTTATTATATTACCTATCATTCACTTTGTTTCTGGTATTATCACCTTTACATGATAATATAGATCACTGATGTTTGATTTGTTTCAATCCAGATAGCAGCATCAGTTCTGCTGCAATCTGACAAAGTGGAGTTCTTGGAAGGTGAAGCTTCTTTTATGTCTGAACAAGCATCGGTATATTTGGGATCAGTTGGATTGCTGGGAGAGTATTCTCGTACAACGAGAAAAAGGCACAAGTTTGTGCTCCCCTGTATGCATCAAGAGACTACTGGGTTCTCTGGTTCTGAGAGTTCACTTGCTGCAGAAAGCCAGCTCAGTTTTCTTCAGGGACCAGCAGCTACTCTCGCTCCTGAACTTCGCTACATCTGATAGCATCTGCTGCAGAAAGCTTGAGTCAAGATGGCGCTGCAAAACATTGGTGCATCCAACAAGGATGATGCCTTCTACAGGTACAAGATGCCCAGAATGTTGACCAAGATAGAAGGCCGTGGTAATGGCATCAAGACAAATATCGTCAACATGGTTGATATTGCAAAAGCACTTGCCAGGCCTGCTTCATACACAACCAAGTACTTTGGATGTGAGCTTGGGGCACAGTCAAAATTTGATGAGAAGACGGGAATCTCCTTGGTTAATGGTGCTCATGACACTTCAAAGCTGGCTGGGCTTCTTGAGAACTTCATCAAGAAGTATGTCCAGTGTTATGGTTGTGGCAATCCTGAGACTGAGGTCCTCATTTCCAAGAAAGAGATGATAACTCTGAAATGTGCTGCCTGTGGCTTCCTCTCGGATGTGGACATGAGGGACAAGCTCACAACATTCATCCTGAAGAACCCGCCAGAAGCGAAGAAGGGAGGCAAAGACAAGAAAGCTATGCGAAGAGCTGAGAAGGAGCGGATGAAAGAAGGTGAGGCAGCTGATGAGGAGATGAAGAAGCTCAAGAAGGATGCAAAGAAGAAAGGTGCTTCCTCAAAGGAGGGTGCAGCCAAAGGTGCTACAAAGAAAAAGGGTGCTGGCTCTGATGAAGAACATGCAACCTCACCAACTCACAGTGGAGACGCTGACTTCAGAGTTGCTGCAGATGATGATGAGGATGATGATGATGTGGAGTGGGCTACTGACACCTCAGCAGAGGCTGCGAGAAAGCGCATGCAGGAGCAGCTGAGTGCAGCGACCGCTGAGATGGTTATGCTTGCCACTGAAGAGACAGAGAAGAAGAAGAAACAGGCAGGCAGTGCCAATGGGACAGCAAAGACTGAAGATAAACCCAATGGCAACCACGCTGTTGCCAAACCCACTCCTTATGATGAACTGGTTGCAGAGATCAAGACAAACCTGGGCAACGCTGCCACAGCAGCTCAGCTCAAGGGTCTGCTTTCCTCCTCAACCCTACCCCAGAAGGATGTGATGAGTGCTCTCTTTGAGGCACTCTTCCATGGTGCCAGCAAGGGGTTTGCCAAGGACGTTATGAAGAACAAGAAGTACCTTGCTGCTGCTGTGCCTGATGAAGCTGCACAGATGTTCCTGCTCCAGGCTATTGAGGCATTCTGCGGCAAGTGCAGCGCTGAGGCCCTCAAGGAGCTGCCTGTTGTCCTGAAGTTCCTCTACGATGGAGACGTCCTGGAGGAAGACACCATTGTGCAGTGGTACAATGAAGCTGTTGCTGCTGGCAAGGACTCTGAGGTCGTGGAGAAGGCCAAGCCGGTTGTGGAGTGGCTCCAGAGTGCTGAATCTGACGAGGAGTGAAGAGGCCTACCACCCACTACTTGTTTCAAGTTTGTTCTTTGATAGAAGTTGAAGTGACAGTTGTTGTCAGTGCTTGAAGTGTTGTGTGTCTGCGTCGTTGTTCAAACTCAGAGTTGTCGTTTGGTTCTGTGTCGAGTCTTGAAAACATTATGTGTTCTGTTGCATCTGGTGTGTCTGTTCTTTACTTGTTGGTTATCTTTCGAGTCAGTTCAAACTATACTGTGTGATCTCTGGAGTATGTTTCAATAAATTACTTTGTGATCTGATGTGATGTTTGTTGCATGCATTGTGAATTTTACATTTCTGCTGCTACCCAATACATTTGTATGCTCCATCTTGTTGCGCTGCTCTTTTTCTTTTTTGAGATCTCTCTCTTTCTTTGTTTTGAGATGCCTTCAAGGTCTACTGCAGTGCAGTTGATCCGTGACCGTGATCGATCCATGTGACCAATGCAATGCAATATGTTGACAAGGTTGACAAATAAGGGCACCTCAAAATGACGCGCACTTTTGGCTCTCAGGTGCGTGCGCACCCTATATTAAAAACACGTCAGAAATTTACAAAAAAATTGTGTCGTAAATTGGATTGGTAGGGAATGTATACAGACATGGATACGTCAAACCGGGAACTAAAATATTAAGTTTCGTAGCCTACACAAAAATAACAAGATGTACTGTTCACAATATAGCAGTATACACGTACTATTCACAATATAGCGAAACTATATCTTCTCTTTTTTGTGTTGGTTAGAAAAATTCGAATTTTTTTTTGAAAATTTACACGAGTAAGTAGCATGGTGAAATGTACGTGTGTGAATTATTTCAAAATTTTTGACACATTTAAATAGGGTTATTCGAATGTTTTTTTCATATCAGGGTATGGTGCACCCGAGTGCACCACCGTATTTTCGCACCTCAAAACCTTTTTCATTAGAACATTTTTCGGTACCAAAGAGTAGCTTATAGGGAACCAAAAAAATTCCTGTCGTTGTTGAAACTTGTAAAAAAAATGCAAACTACAAACACCATGTAGGGCAAAGTGGAAGGAGATCCTCTAACGTGGAGAAGTCTAATTTGATCTGTTTTTTCCTGTTAGGTAAGCTACGTCTCCCTAACTTTACTTCTCCACATCTGTATGATTAAGTTTAATTTAATCTAAATTAACTTGCATAATATATGTAAATTATATCCGTTTACAATAATTACTTACAATCAAAATTATGACGGTCTCTTTCCTAATTTTTCTTCTACGTTTACCTGACTTTTCTCCTCTACCTTGGAGGATCTGGTTCCGGACAAAGGTAGTAACCTTATTACCAGACGAATGAAGTTCTAGTACTTATCAGTCATCATCAGTATCATAAAGTTCATCCCACTTAACGCTGTCAGAGTCATCGCCTAAATCAACCTTGATCATTGTGGGGTTAGTCTCGTATGTCTTGTTCCTCCTCGCATCCCTCCACAAAGAATTCACAATCCGCATGCACAACTTGAAGATTTGCCTCGGTGAACCTCGCCATTACCACCTCATCACTCTCACGGGCCACATGCTGCTGCACGATGAGGCAGTCTTCTCCTTATGAGACACTATCCGCATTTTGGGATTGAGGAACTCCGCCTCCTCGCGGTTGTTAATGTCGGGGAAATTGAGCTTGGACTTGGGCCGGTGGTACCTCCAAGCCAAGGCGTTGTACGCGCGCGCGACGAGCTCCAGCGCCTCGAATGTGCTGAGCTGGTGCCGCATGCCACTCCCGATGGTGTTCTGACTGTGTGTTGGATGCGTTGTGTGATCTTAATTATTGTGTAGTCCATGTATAAGCGCAATGATTGGTACAAAAATTGATTCCACAATGTGTAGTTTTGCTTCTAGTACCAGCTTTGCATTTATACATGGAAGCATACAACAAAGTGCAAGCTTCACAGTCTGCCATTATTCATCTTCACATAGCTTGTAAGCCTGTTAGAAGTAGATTACTTAACATTTTTTTGTACTCTGGTGCTTTGATTGTGCCGTAGGACAATATGAACTCGCCTGATCTGTCGGCGAACTCACTGCTACCGGCGGTGCCGGTTCAATATATGCCAGTGCCTGATAGGTACAACCCAATTCAGAAGAGGAACATAATGCCCCCCTCCCACCCCTGGATAAGGGATTCAGACTGAAGGAACTTAAAATTGTTGCAGAGGTTGTTCTCAAGTTCTGTGGGCGTGAAGTTGACACGTCATAGATGTACAACCATCTGAGGCATTGGAGATAAAGGTGGGTTCATATCCTCAAGCTGAAAAGGCTTGCGGATGTACGCTGGGTTGAGAGACATTAACTATCGTGATGGAGGACGATGTCTACTTTGTCCACATCAAAATTAGATCAATGCAGCACTACTTTTAGTACATTTGTAAGTCGTAAGCTAGCACATGACAAACAACTAATAACTTCTTGCTTGTAGGATAACCTGAAGGATTAACAAGCCCATAGAGAACTATCGTCTGATGAAGATTATCTTTGCTGATCATGCTACACCCATATCGCCGACAATGATCCATCGTACTCTCAGCCACCTCGTGGAGCACAAGGCACATATCACCAGGTATCTTGCGATGAGTCCTGAGAGCATGATGAGCTGGTTTACTTCCTTCAAGAGGAAGTATTACCTTTGAGGAGCCCGCGCATGGGGCATTTGTTCTGGTGATGATGATGAACACCATAATGATGATGCATATTTTGGGAGTAGATAGATTTGATGAAAACTGATGCCAAGTCTGTATATATTGCAAGGTGGTATGTACTAACCCCTCAACTGATGAACTTGTGTTGCATCACAAGAAATTGTTCGTGTACTCGAGATGCAATACCGTAATCACTTCTATAACTATGTCAGATTATGTGTTACATATTAGTCGCCGCGTGATTGATGTTTCGTCAAACGCATTCATTGTAGGTAGCGTTTCTTTGCTGGGTAAGCTCTCACCAATGGTTACGTATCATGGAAACGGCTGGTAACCAAACAACAATCGATTAAACATACATAATATATGAGAAACCAATCGGCGTGGGCTAGTCTTCTCCTATGATTTTGAAAGAAACTGCTAGCAACTAATTTAGATGCACAACGTAAATTAGATGTTGCATTTCCACACGCAGCTTCCTGGAAGTCATGTTCTCCTGATTCATGAAAAGATTGCAAGTATCCGAACACACCCATGTCCATGACAGTTGCGGACCTATATTGGAGCAAAACTGGACCATGGTCGGGTGCTCCTATACATCGCTTTAAGCGATGCAAAGGGGCCAAATCGCTCAAGGAATACGACCTGGGCCGGCCCATTAGCTTCGTGGTTGCTCGACCTCAGGTCGGTCGGGACTGAAATCGGTGGATACTATCGTTATTGTTTTCTAGTGTTTTTTCTGTAATATTAAAATTTTAAATAAATGTTCGAATTTAGAAATTGTTGAGACTATGAAAATGTTCAAACTAGAAAATTGTTCACATTTGAAAATTGTTCATATTTGAAAAATGTTCAAATTGAAACTGTTCAAATTTTAAAAATGTTCAAATTTGATAATTGGTAAGATTAAAAAAATTCAAAAAAAGATCAAATCTGAAAATCGTTCAAACGCGAAAAATGTTCATATCTAAAAGTGTTCAAAATAAAAATTGTTTAAACTTAAAATTTGTTCAAATTTTAAAAAGTTCAAATCTAAAAATGTTCAAACTTAAAAAACGTTCAAATTCGAAAAAGTTCAAATTTTGAAAAATTTGGAAAAAACCAATCGGCAAAACAAAAAAACTGGAAAAAAACCAGCAGAACCAAATGAAAAACCAGTAGAAAATGAAAAAACTGAAGAAAAAAACAAAGGAAACCCAATTCAGTCGCTAATGGGCCGGCCCAACTCCATCCCGCTCTGAGCGGAGCAACCGCTCCCTCCCGCGTTGAGCGGAGAATAGGGATTGCCGCCATGGTCTGCCCAGCCCAGAGAGATGTAAGCCTATATACCAGTAAAATTCGGCCCAAAAACATCACATTTTGGTCTGATTCAGTGTACTGGCCTCTCAGGTTTTCTGGGCTAGATCCCCTGCTGGCCCATGGTGTACCAGGTGTTGGCCAAACGAGCAGTAGATGCTGCATGCATCATATGATAAATCAAATATCTCCCACATTTAAAAACGCTTAGGGTAACACCACACATCAAGCAGCTTAGCATTATGTTGACAAACACAAGCTCAGCCAAGGGTACGCTACATTATTATCCAGAAAATACCTCAGAGACCTGCATCCTAGTTATTATACCAAATACACCACTGAAAGTCTGGAGCACAGAGTGGTTCCAACTTATAGGCCTGATCCTGCAGAGTTGATGGACTATCAATGGCGGTGACGGAAACGCTTCGGAGAGCAGAGCTCGTCGATGCGAACATCGCAGAGATGGTTGAGTGTCAAGTCCTCACTTGTGATTTTACAGAGCAAACCAACTTTCTCCTTGAATATCTGGAACCGATAGCCCCTTTCCACACTGCCGGCGTGCCAGATTGAAGTAGTGCAGCCACCGAGCGTACAAGGCCCACAACTCCACAAGGTTTCCTCAGACTCGAGGTCTTTCTTCTCAAAGGGCATCCCCTTCTTTTCTGACCTCATGTCCGAATTGAAGAGGCATCCAACTGAGTGCCCGCTGTTGAGGATGGGTGGGAGGGTGCGACCGTGCGTGTACCTTTGATCAGCGGGTAGGCATGCTATATGAGAAGCAAAAATGTAGATAAGCTGGCTTGGATTTTCTTTTTGTGAAAGGACTTGGATTTATATAGATGTGCATAGTTTTGTACTGGTAGGGAAATTCGACAAGGGGAGGGGTTACCTGCCAATGAGGGATCGCCGATGAGGTGGTACCGAGAGGAAGGATGCTTGACGGCGCCGCTTCCAGCGTGTGACCGGGCTGCAGCGGCAGAGCGAACGGCGGCCGCACGCAAGGTGGCGGCGGACAGCTTCCACGTGACGGAGGGCATAGGGAGGCAAAGAATTGGAGGACTTGAGGGTTTCGATCGGCTGGCTGCAGGCTCTCAAGACCCGCGGGTTGAAAAACTTTTGAGCCGTCGGATCATATTCGGGTGACCAAGATAGCCAACATCCTGGGCCTCCTCCTCGAGGGCATCTGATCTGAGATCGTTCTATCTTGCTGGCCTAGTTTTGTTTGCCTAATCATTACTGTATGTCGATGACGATTTTAAAATGAATTCCGGTTTCTTCTTATTCCTACAGTTTTTGAAAGTCAGTCCAGAAGCTATTGTCGTAGAACAGAGAAGCTACAAGGCAGAGATGAACTCCATATACCTTTGATCTCGTTCCGCGCCTTGCGGAAGTGTGCTGCTGAATAAGAAGATGAGCATATTAAGCAGATGAAGAGTCTTGTGGCATGAGAAAGAAAGCTGGAGCTTTCACCTGATGGCTTCCGTTTTTATGCAAGTCCAGTGTCTACCAGGGAATATAAAAGTACTCCAGTTTACAGAATCAAAGAACTGCTTCACAGATAAATCCAGGAACTGATGGTAACCAGACAGCTCCAGGCGATACTTCATCTTCATATGCATCGCACATTAGAGCTCAGTTTGTAGAACACAGAACTGATAATGATAAATGTCTAAAGCCTTCCTGAAAAACAAAGGCAATTTTACATACATTACGCAGCTGATTTGATATCCTCCAATCCCAGAAAACTTGCTACAGAAATGATTATGGCGGTACTAAATACAATGCCAAAGAGAAGGACTGACAGTGGAGGCAACAACTGAAATATACCCGGGGAAAATGTTTCCATCTTGTTCCTTCCTTGTTTTGTCCAGCGTCAACAAGGGCTTATTGTTCATATGCCAGCACTGCCTTCATCGTAGGTTTATCATTTATTCCACCTCACATCCACTGCGGCGCAGCTGCTTGCCAACAGTTGAAAAATGAATTGTTATCACTTGGCAGTTTATTTCATCGATATTAGAACCAACTCCTGGTTTTTCAACTGGATTTATTTCGCTGTGGAAGCACTCCAATACAACCCTGCCTTTTGGGCCAAAAAAAAACAACAGCAAGTTCTGGTCTATTCTACAATGCCTTTGTCAACATCGTATACAAGAAACTGCCGAAGGATGAGGTGTGCTCGCATCATTTTTATATGGCAGTTCAGCTTCTTCACTGAGAAAACAAGGAAATGAGTTAGCGCCTGATGGTATATCAAACACTAATTCCTCATATATATTGCATACCAGAGCTCAATTTGCAGCACAGGGAACAATGACAAAATGCCTACAACTCTCCTAAACTACAACCAATTTTACATACACCCTGCAGCTATTTGGATATCCTCCAGTCAGCAAACAAGCTCCTGAACAAAAAACTACATGTTACTAGGGATACTAACAGAATCACGGGAAAATACTTAGGAAGTGGAGAAGGTAACCTTTAGGTAACATCTCTAATACTTGCAGAGGAAATACTCCAGCAGTCTTGTGTTCACGATCAAGAAGAGTTCAGTCTTCATATGCCAGCACTGCCCTCATCACAGGTCCATTATTACACCTCACACAAGTGCGGCAGAGCTGCTTGCCGACTGGTGAAAAATGAATTGTTCACCCTTATCCATTTATTTCATAAGCACTCCGATACAATCCTGCCATTGGAGTACCTGATCTGGAAGCTCCCAGCTACCTTGGGATGGGGAATGAAGAGCGCACTAAGCATCTTTAACAGATCATCACGGTGTACTTGAGTATTTGACATACTTGGTAGTGCTCACATCCTGCTCCACGAGTAGCTCCACGAGGGGAATGAAGAGCGCACCAAGCATCTTTGACAGAGCATCACGGTGTACTTGAGTATTTGACATACTTGCTAGCGCTCCACATCTTGCTCCACTGCTCCACGAGTGGCCCATAGTTCTGTATGCAGCCCCAGTGAGCAGGGACAATTGCAGTAGTATTGTCTGCATCACAAGGTCGCACGTCTCCCTCCTCAAGTTTTGTCTGGTAAAATCCACGTCGATTGTTCATGAAACGTCTCTCCAGATCTCGCATTGAATTTTTGGAATTGGTCCTGCATCATGAGCAACCAATCAAAACAACTTGCAAACTAGTACTGGACCTCCAGTTACTGAATCACAACCTTCACGCACCACTCGACGTGAATGAAATATGCGAAGAAGCCACTACAGATCAAAGTTAGTCCTCCATGTACGTCAGCACTAACATATAGCTGGTTTCAGCCTATCCCGAAAAACTTGGCCAGAATAAGTCAGTTTTGGGCAAAAAAAAAAAAAAACAGCATGTTCTGGCCTATTCTATGATGCCTTGACAGCAACATCTATGTAAAAAAACTGCCAAAGATGCACTGTGACCACGTTAATTTTATATGGAAGTCCAGCGTCCATTGAGGATATGCATTACTCCAGCTAAGTAAACCAGCCAACTTCTTCACTGAGAAAACGAGGAGATTACAGTAACCAGTTAGCTCCTGACAGTATACCAAACTCTAGTTCTTCATATATATTGCATACTAGAGCTCAATTTGTAGCACATGAAACAAAGATAAAATGGGTACGACTCTCCTGAACTACAGCCAATTTTACAAACCCACAGCTATTTAGATATCCTCCCATCACCAAACAAGTTCCTGAACAAAAGACTACATGGTACTAGAGATGCTAACAGAATCACATAAATAAGAGTAAAAAGTGGAGGAGAAGGTAACTTCGGTAACATCTCAAATATGCGGAGGAAATACTCCAGCAGTCTTCTGTTCAGTGTTCACCATCAAGAAGAGTTTATTTTACGATGGCTTTACAACATCATGTAAAATAAACTGCCAAAGGTGCACTGTGATTGCATCATTTTAATATGGAAGTCCAGTGTCTATTGGGACTTTGGGAGTGTGCACTACTCCATCTCGGTAAACCATCCAGCTTCTTCACTGAGAAAACAAGGAAATGACAGTAACCAGTAAACTCGCGACAGTAAACTCTAGTTCTTCATATATATTGCATACTAGGGTTCAATTTGCAGCACCATAGAACAATGATAAAATGTCTACAACCCTCCTAAACTACAACCAATTTTACATACACCCCGCAACTATTTAGATATCCTCCAGTCACCAAACAAGCTCCTGAACAACAGACTACATGGTACTAGGGATACTAATAGAGTCACAGAAAGAAGGGTAGAAAATGGAGAAGGTAACTTAGGCAACATCACAGATAGGTGCGGAAGAAATACTCCAATAGTCTTCTGTTCACCATCAAGAAGGGTTTATTGTTCATATGCCAGCACTGACCTCAACAAGGGTCAGTTATTATACATCCTTGCCTTGCTGACTGGTGAAAAACGAATTGTTCTCATTTTTCTCCAGTTATTTCATAAATAATAGAAGCAATCTCTTGGCGCTTCAAACGGAATTATTTCACTGTGGAAGCACTCCGATACAATCCTGTCATTGCACTACTCATCTTGCCATTGGAGTGGCCGATCTGGAAGCTCCCAGACCTCCTGGGACGGGGAGCAAAGAGTGCACCAAGCATCTTTTCCAAACCATCGACGGTGTACTTCACATACTTACTAGCGCTTACATCCTGCTCCACAAGCGGACCATAGTTCTGCATGTAGCTCCGGTAAGGGGGAACTATTGCCTGCATCACATGGTCACACGTCTCCCTCCTCAAATCCTTGTCTGGTATAATCCACGCAGACTGTTCGTGGAACATCTCACCGAATCTCGCGTTGAAGGTTTTGAGACGCTGCTTCACGAGGTCCTTTGCCGTGGCCCGGCCCTTGGAGAACAAGATGAGCCCCTCCCGGTTGAGCAGCGGCGAAAGCGCCCCCCAGCTATCCCTCATAAACATTGTGATGTAGTAATCCTTGAACTGTTCATGGTCCCTGATCCACACATCGCCCAAGAGCTCGGCTAGCTTAGTACCCTTGACGTGCTTAAAGAGATGCCAGCGAGTGTTCATCATGAAGATATAGGACAGAGTGTTGTTCCCGTACGCCCTCGACCAAACATTGAAGTTGGCTTCAAGGGCCTTGACAATGTTGAGCACCGCGGCAGCAAGCATCTTGTCAGTGAAGACCTCCTTGCGCCAGCTGCGGTGGATGGCGAGCACCTGCGCAAGCACGGGCCTGTACTTGTCGCTGAGGAGCCGGTTGCAGTACTCGACAATAAACGTGACCAGGCGCGGCACACCCCCATCGGCCGGGGGAGGCATCTGCCGCTGCAGCTCCACCTGCACGAGCAACTCCTCGAAGATCTCCACGGCGCCGTCCACCAACAGCTTCACGAGGTCCCTCGTCTGGCACTGGATATCCGCGCACGCCTTTCCACCGAACAGCCGGTTGAAATCCATCCTCAGCTTGTTCAGGGAATCGAACACCTCCAGCAGACGCATGAGCTTGATGGGGTCCTTCTTGGCGTCCGCAGCCGCGCGGCCGAAGCTGAGGAAATCGAGAACGCTGGCCCGTGCCGCCACCTCGGTGAAGCACGCGGACGCATCGGTTTTGTGCTGCTCCCCGAACACCTTGACGCAGAGCTGCCGCTCGGACTCGAGGAGGCGGCGCACCACGAACTCCAAATGCTGGCCCCAGAGCTCGACTCCGGGGCCCAGCGCCTGCGCGTCGTCGGCCGGGCTGCGCAGGTAGTCGAGGCCGAGGTCGCGGAGGCTGGCGCTCACGACTGAGCCGCGCGCGTCGATGTAGAGGGCGATGCAGGTTTCTTGGCGGCCGTTGGCTAGGAGGCGGTCGAGGATCAGGCTGAGCTTGCGGACGGCGGCGGCCGGGACGCGGGACTTGGCGGTGGAGGTTGTAGAGAGTGGGACGGAGTGGTCGGCGAGGAGGCGGCGGAACTCCGCCTGGAGCACGTCGAGCGCGGCGGCGAGGAGGCCGCCGTCGAGGTGGGCGGAGCAGGGGGCGGCGAGGAGACCGTGGAGCGCGACGCCGACCTCGGCGAGGAAGCGCGGGTCGGCGAGGTCGCGGTCGCCGAGGTACTCGACGATGTCGGCCAGCCACTGCGCGGCGAGGCCGCAGTTGCTGGCGAGGAACCCCAGGGCCTCCTCGAGGCGGGCGAGCACGGCGAGGTACCCCGGGAGGTCCCCCGCGCCCGCGCCGCCCTGGACGAGGAGCGGCGGCTCGAGGCCGTGCACGGCGTCGAAGACCTTGAGCACGGCGGCGGCGGGGCCGACTGCGCGGTCGATGTGCGGGCCGGCTGCTGCGAGCTCGGCCATCGGCGCCCGGATCGGGCGCACGGCTGCCTCGAGAGCTGGCAGCGCCGCCTGGATCTCCTCGAGACGGGGACCCGCGCGCGCCAGCGCGTGCCCCAGCGCGCGGGACCGGTCCAGGCCGGCCCGTAGAGAGCGCGCCGCCGCCGCCAGGCTCGCCGCCGCGCGGTCGTCGACGTCCTGATCCATCGCCGAGAGGGAGAGAGAGAGGACCTGGTGGTCGGAGGGAGAGCGCAATGCGGAGATGAACTTGAGAGCTGTGATGCCCGTCGCCGCCCACGCGCTCTCCGCCGCTCTCGCTGCAAACGGCTTGCCGTTCTCGGTGGGGAAAGAGAGTGGGGTTTAGGTTGGCACCAGGAAGAAGACGCTGGTTGGATGGGAAAGAAAGGAGAATGGAGGGGAACGGCGGCGCTACAAATCTCCAATTTTCTGAGTCACTGACACGTCGGGATGTATCGGAAAAATGCCGGCATCAGATGATTTAGAGGATCCAAAGGACGGACGGCTGTCGTCAACGACTCAGATGCAGAAGATTTTCTATTCGCTGACGCACGGCGCATGCGGTAAATCTGTTTTTCTTTACCGCGCGGTTCTTATCAAATTTGCTGGCGTAACTAGGGATGGAGTACACGTGTAGTGCTAGTGTAATAGTACAAATGTTGTTCGGTCTAAATTTAGACATACGGCAGGAGAAATTCAATTCGGCTTTTAGGTGTATATGCTTCCCCCACCCAAAAAGAACATTTCTAGTTGTTAAAAATTTCATCAAAAGAGTTTCAAAATAAAGGATGGTTTTCCTTTATTTTTGCACACGTTTAGTGTGTCAGCTGTTCGAATTGTGGTGTTGTTGTTGTAGTTGTATTTTTTTTGTCTTTTTGTGAATTGTAGTTGTAGTTGTTGCGGATTGCAAGTATGTACCAGTTAGACAAGAGTTAGCCTATGTTTGGGACTTTTTCGATTGAAATGTTTTTCGTACTAGTTTTTCTTTGATCTAACATTTCGGCAGGTGAATGCTGGGTGGGAGGGGCGGGACTTAAGATTGACAAAGTCATCGCAGACACATCGTCATCAACGAAAAATGTTGTCTCACCCTCAATAAGCATTTCACTTAAACCTGAGATTTGATCCTTGATGGTACCACTGTTCTCTTAACTATTCAACCATAAGTTGAATCTCAGTTTTTTGTTTAGTTTATTTAGTTTAGAAAAGTAATAAAATATATAGCCACATGAATCTTAGAGCATCTCCACTTGTCTCCCCGACGAGGCCCCCGGGCGTCGTTTTTCCCATCCGGACGGCGAAATTCGGCCCAGTCGCGCCCTCGGTTCCTCGATTTCATCCGGATTTGACCCTTCATCCATCCGGCGAGCCCACGCCATCCCCGGTCCCCCGAGGCGCGCTCGGGGACTCCGGACGAAAGAATTTGGCGCGAAACGTCGTGTGGACCCTCGTAGTCGGCGGCTGGACCGCCAAATCCTGTCGATTTCCCTCCAATTTGCTTGCATATCCCCATTCTCTCCCACCGAGTTTGTGTAGGCATCTCCATTCTCCTCTTTCTCATCCCCCTCTTTCTCGTCCACCACTATGCCGCCGAAGTCGAGGAAGCCGCGGGCGAAGAAGGAGCGACCGCCGGGTGTGTCCAACGCACAGTGGGCGGCGGACGAGCTCCGGCGCCAGATCGAAACAAGCGGCAGGGCGGAGAGGGAGAAAAAACTCTCCGCGAAGAGGGCGGCGGCGGCGGCGGAGGACGAACAAGCGAGTAAGATCTCCATGGCCATGAGCATGGGCCATGCTCGCGGTGGCGGAGGGGCCGCCATGTTCCCTGGCCAATGGCCGATGCAAGGTACAACCAGTTCCCCGTCGACTTTCTCCCCTTCGAGCTTCTCGCCGTCGTCGCCTGCCATCTTCCAAGAGGCCGCCTACGGCCAAACGCCCAGGTTCACGCCGTCGCCGCCTGAGCTCGCCGTCGAGAACCAGTACGAGGGCATCTCGCCGGCCCTGCGACGAGGGCCGCTCCCGTTCGGTGCGACGGCGGCGCCGAACAACGAGGTGATGAACGAGATGATCGACTCCGGCTCCGCGGCCGCCGCTGCGAGCCCGAGGTTCTTCACGCAAGAGGAGGCGAGAGCGACGGCAGCTGTCGCGGCGCGCAACTGGTGGGTAGAGGATGTGGCCGACGGAAGCCAAGCCGTCGACGAAGAAGATGAGGAAGAACCAACTCAAGCCGAGGTCGCCGACGACACCCAGCCGAAGGGAAAGAAGAAGAGGAAGAAGGACTCGCCGCCTGGCGAACCGCGGATCAAATGGACGGTGAAGGAAGAAGAGTGCCTCGCCGAAGCTTGGATGACCGTGTCCATGAACGGCATAACCGGGGCAAATCAGTCGTACGACACGTATTGGCTTCGAGTGAAGGCGGCGTTCGATGAGCGCAAGCTCGTCGATCCCTACTTCAACAGGACGATCATGAACCGGGGAGACAAGGCCATGGCCACCCATTGGGGGATCATTCAGACGGCGTGCAGCAAATGGCACAGCATACATGAGGAGATCAAAGAACGGCCGGTGAGCGGCCACGACTTCGAAGCCAAGGTATGCCGTGCCCACGCGCCGTGGCTCCTCCGTCGACCCTGCATGTACTGATCTCCGTCCTCTTTTTCCCCCAGGTGCGTCGGGCTTTCGACATGTACCGCGATGACACCGGCTTGCAGTTCAAGTTCCTCAACGTATTCTCCCGCATCGAGGAGTGCGAGAAGTGGACGGAAACCCGCAAGAGCCTCTCCAAGAGTAAAAACGAACAGTACAACTGAAAGAACATCTCTTGCATTATGTTTTGTGTGTTTGATGTCAATATATGTGATACTCTAATGTTTGATTAAGTGGTACAGGGATTACATAGTTTCATATTTGCGTGTGTTGGATTTGGTCGGTCTGTCAAAAGATAACAGGAAAAGTATGGCCAGGCCGGATAATCCGGGCCGGATATTCTTGAAATATCCGGCCCCCGATTTTGGCTAAGTCTTCGAGGAAATGCAGCTCGATAGGGGGCCGGACATTTGGCCGGATAATGTCCCGGTATTGTACCAGGGCCGGATTATCCGGGCCGGATATTTTGGAAATATCCGGCCCCCTCGATTTTGGCTAAGGACTGGAAGAAATGTGAATCAGTACATGGGCCGGATAATTGGCCGGACAATGTCACACTTTTGTTCTGTAGGCCGGATTATCCGGGGGGGGCGGATTATCCGGCCCCTACTTAGACCGGATTATCCGGCCCCCGAAGCGACAACGGCTCAATTTCGAGAGGGGGTATAAATACCCCCTTCTTCTACCTTGGTTGCTTGCTCAATCATTACACAAGAAATCTGCCAAGCCACCTCCATTAGAGCCACCTCAAGAAAGTCAAGATTTGCAAGATCTCCTTCCTCCCCCAACCAAAGCTCTTGATCTTTGGAGATTCGAAGGAGAAGACACCGATCTACATCCTCACCGAAGCGTTCTTCATTTCCCCTCTCTTGTTTGAGGGATCTCATGCTAGTGTTCCTATTTGGTTCCCTAGTTGATTTGTTGTTGATGTGTTGTTGTTGATTGTTGTATTGTTACAGATTTGGGAGCCTCCAATTTGGTTGTGGATGTGTGCCCCAAGAACTTTGTAAAGGCCCGGTTTCCGCCTCGAGGAAATCCCTTAGTGGAAGTGGGCTAGGCCTTCGTGGCGTTGCTCACGGGAGATCCGAGTGAAGCCTTCGTGGCTGTTGGTTTGGCTTGCGTAGCAACCACACTCCTCCAAACGTAGACGTACCTTCTTGCAAAGGAAGGGAACTACGGGAATCATCTCCGTGTCATCGCGTGCTACACTCTCGGTTACCTCTATCCCACTCTATCTCCTATTGCGTAGCTATATCTTGCTTAGTTGATATCCTTGTCATATAGGTAAATTCACATAGTTGCATATCTAGAGAATTTACCTTTCGTGTCAAGCCTAAATTGAAAAAGAACTAAAAATTGGTTAGCACCTATTCACCCCCCTCTAGGTGCGGCATACGATCCTTTCAATTGGTATCGAGCCTCGGCTCTTATTTCGGGCTTAACCGCCTAAGAGTATGCCGGACGAGGTGCCCTCGGTAGGGGCCGCCTGGACGGTTTCCGTGGAAGACTTCAATTCATTGAAGTCCTCCATGGAAGCCCAAATGGAAAGCATGAAAAAGATGATTGCCGAGCTATTGGCTCCAGCCCCTACCCAAGGCACCTAGTGTAGAGGTAAAAGACACGGGTGCGTTAGATGATGGAGAGGCTTCGGACTTACCCTCATCTACCAAACCCGTGGAAGGTGACAACTTAAACACTATCAAAGCTACAAGTGCATCTCCCAAGGGAACTAGTGAAAGTGAGAGCTACAATCGAGTACCTCCACCTTTCCAATCTCTAGATATACCGGTTCCCATGCCTCATTTGAACATTAGGGGTGACCCACCTAAGTTTTCCGTTGATAATTTCGATACTTGGCAATTTGAGTTCCGCTCTCATGTTTGTAGTGCCTCAAATGAACTATGGAGAATCATCATGGAGGGCTTCAAGCCATACAACCCCGACAAGTTGACTAGAAGAGAAGTCGTCGATAGTCAACTCAACAACACCGCCCTTCACATGATTCAAACTAGTGTGGGGACTCCGGAATTGCATAGGGTCCGGGACTTCACCACCGCCAAGGAAGCTTGGGACGGCTTGGCCGCTAGTTGCATTGGAAGTGAGAGCACAAGGAGGAACAAGTATAATGCTCTTAAGAATAAAGCCGAAGGATTCTTGAGGCTACCGGATGAAGATCATGAACTCATGTATGGAAGACTTCTCACCGTTGCCAATGCCTTCCGGCTTATTGGTGCCACCCACATAAATGACTCTTGGATCAAGGAGAAGTACATTGAATGCATGATGCCATTTGTACCCATCGATGTCAAGACTCTTGTGGGGAGGGAATGCTATTCCTCTCTCACCTCTCAACAAGTCGTGCACGAGATGCAAGCTCTCAAGGTGCTTGAGGAAACCTCTCATGATTCTCGCAATCGTGCTCTTGGGATGGCAAAAGGTTCCAATCTTGCCTTGGTGGTCAACTCCGCCGATGAAGTGACTCCTCAAGAATCTTATAGGGCATCTTGGAGTATGTCCTATCCGGAAGATTTGCAATGCCACTACCATGACCACATGGCCTTCCATGCAAAATCCTTTTGGGTTGATGACAAGGGATTAACTTGTCAATGCCTATGGATTGTAGGCTAGGGTTTAGTTAGAAGTAGAGGGCAAGTAGATCTCGAAGGTTTCAGCCGAAAAGTACTCGACGAATATGAAAACTAGGGTTTGCAGACAATGATTCGATGATCTCTTCGCCCCTCGACTCCCCTTTATATAAGAGGTGGAGCCGAGGGTTTCGTTTTGTACAAGTTACGCAGTCCGGGAAGGTTTCTAACTCATCCCGCCAAATTACAAATAACACTTCCTATTACAACTCTATCTTTTCCTTAAATACATCTTGGGCTTCCGAACCTTCTTATTCTTCGGGTAGTGGGCCTTCAATAAACCCCGGGTACTATATTCGGCAGGCCCATTTGGGATGCCTATGTCAGTAGCCCCGAGATTTTGCTTGAATCGTAGAATCGTGGAAAATCTCCACCGTTTATTTTTACTCGAAAGCTCTAACTTTTATACTTTTTCTCATAAAATTCTATATTGTACAGGGATATTGGTAGTTGGGGCTAGTTCATCCGACGGATCGTGTACTAGTTAACCGCTCTAGTGGCAATCCGCAAAAACCTACTTCAAAATCACGTCCCCGGACATGATTTCGGGATACCGGTGTAAACTTCGACAGGCGCCGCTTAAGGTCTTACCATTCCGTCGAGTCCCGGTTAAATTTATCGAGTACCTAACGCGTCCGTTAGGATTTTTCTTCGTATCCGTTGATACGGATAAAAGTAGCGGAGCGCGATCTTCGGCGATGCCACGCCCGGCAGAATAGGTCCGGGGTCTTACCTTCGCAATTTTGCGGCATTCAGAAATTGATCGCAACTTCGGCGTTCGAGAATATATTGTCGAGTGCTTTTCCGACTGTTGGAATGGCACATTTTATCGAGTCAAATATGACTTATATTGCTCTCCCGATGGGAGTATATGTAGAGTTAATTATAACTCGAAATATACTCTCTTGCTCGTTTTATTTTTCCTTTGTGAACTTCATCGGGCACGCGAACGGCGTTCCCGATGGGAGTAGCCCCCGAGGCTACAGCCAAGAACTTGTGCTTGGTTGTAGGCTCAACATTTTAGTCCACCTTGTCGCTATATTGCCATTATCTCCTGATATTCTTTCCTCCTTCTTCTTCTCTCTTTCTTTTTCCTCTATTTTTTTTTTTTTTTTTTTATATTTGTCGGGTGCGCGAACAGCGCTCCTGATGGGAGTAGCCCCCGAGGCTACAGCCAAGAACTTGTGCTTGACTGTAGGCTCAACATTTTGTATATTTGCTATTGTCGAAATTTTACTTTTTTCGAAGTAGCTCCCGAGCATTTGGGCAAAAACTTGTTTCGACCAAAGGCTCCCGATGCATTCAAATAACTTATCCTCGTCGTCATTCTCCTTTCTCTTGTCGACATATTTTCCCTTGTCAAATTTTCTTCAACTCTATCAATGGTCGATATTTTTCTCGCTTTGTGGGTCCATCGTTCCCACCATGTTGACACGTCGTGCAAGTGGGCGACACACGTCCTCCGCTTTTTCCGGCGCACGTACGGTAACGCCTATCCCAAGAAAATACTTTTTTGCCATTGTAACTAGAAGATCAATTCTCACCACACGATTTCCTCATCCAACGGTACACTGCTTCACCCAATTCTTATATAAACCTGTCTTCAACCTCCGTTCATCCCCTCGCTTGCGCCGCTCACCTGTTCCTCTTCGCAAATCTTCCCTTGCGCCCAATCTTCGCCGATTTCCCGCTCTCGCATACATTGCTCAATCCGCTGCCGTGGATGCCACCGCGTGCGCGTTTGACTCGCCACAGCACTCCAGAGTCCGCGATGGCCGCTGAAGATCTTGAGTGGGAGAGATCCAAAATCTCCAACCAAGACGCCAACCTCGATGAAAAGGCTTGGCCTCGATGAAGAAGGAAGACGCCATCCGCTTTCCCGTGAAGAAAGCTATCCCAAGCCTCCAATGGAGTATCGGGTTAGTTTTGTTGATCATCTTATCCGCGGCCTTTCGCCTCCAATTCATGATTTCCTCCGCGGCCTTCTTTTCGTTTATGGGATTCAATTGCATCATCTGACCCCCAATTCCATCCTTCACATTTCTATTTTTATCACCCTTTGCGAATGCTTTCTTGGAGTCGCTCCTAATTGGGCTCTTTGGAAACGCATCTTCTGCATCCGCCGCAATGGCTCCCACAACGTCACTTATAACATAGGTGGCGTTGTTATCTGTGTTCGTACCGATGTCGATTATTTCGACGTCAAGTTTCCCGATTCTCGTCCAAGGATGGCGCAAGAGGTGGCTTTACATTCACGAAGAAAGCGCCAACTCCGTTGAGCACAACATAATTCCCTTCGACGGGAATGCCAAAATTCAGCCGCCGTCGCTCCCGGGATGCCGAAGCTTCGAAGAAGAGAAAAGGCGACAGAGGCGCTCATGTCTCGCATTCGTCGCCTTCAAAATACTCGAGGCAAGGAGCTATCTCGGTGTTCAAATCACTCGCCTACTTCCTTAGGATTAGAGTGCAGCCTCTTCAGAGCTCGCAAAAATCCCCTTTGGACGTACTCCGGTAAAAATGACGCCAACGTAATCTCCGGTGACCTTTCCACCAAGGACTTGGAGAAGTTGGTTCGAAGACTTTCTCGCCTCGGCAAAGATCCAGCTTCCTTCTTCTTGTCGCGTGGAACCATACAGCTCCACCAATCCACTCCCCAAGGTATTTTGTCTTTCCGCATTTTTATCTTGTTGCGCCTTTTTTCTCGCATCTCATTGTATTGTCATCTCTTTACTTTTTCTTTGGTTTCTATTTTTTCAGGACCATCCTAGTATAACTTCCCTTCCTCCTCTTCCTGAGGGTGGAGAGGTCGAAGAAATGACCATCGTGGCCGACGATACTCGTGGCTCTTCTCGTTCTCGAAAGTGAAGTCGCGGGTTCTCACAAATCTGCGGCTTCCCATGAGAAAGAAATTGAATCTGAGGCCAGTGAATCAACTGAGTCCCTTCCTCCCGCTCGTCTCTCCCAAGAACAAAAGGAAAAGGACCGATGCCGAGGATTCTCGGCACTTCTAAGGCTGAGGAAGTTGTTCCTTCTCATCCGAGGTCAGCTTACGATCCTTATGTTGAATCCCTCATCAGCTCGTAAGTCGATTTTATCTCTCCCCCCTTTTTTTGTACTCGAAATATTTATATTGTCTTGCTTTTTATACTCGTCGACTGTTTTGTTCACTAGTGATGAGGAAGAAGAAGTACCAGCCACCGACGTGGCTCCTCGACAAGCACGTCACGTACCGTACTTGTTTCGGTACACGCTAGTTGAAGGAGATGAAACATCGCCTCCTCAACAAAACGTCGTCACCACTACTCCACCGTCAAGCCCCCTTGTCCCTTCGCCAAAAAGGGCAAGGGTTGAAATGATCGTTGAGCCTCCTCCTCAATTGGGCAGCTCTTCCTCGCAGCTCTTGGATGATGTAAGTTTATCGAGATCTATATTTCCTCTATTTCGCTTTTGTGGTCCCCTACTTTGTGTAATGCCGAAGTTTTTCCCCTTCTTTCCTTCTTCTTTGACAGCCTATGATCAAGGATCTTATCCGCATCGGGTCCCAATTTATTGGGTACCGCGAGTATGCCAGCAGAGCCGAAGGTAACGACTTTTATACTTGCTCGTTTTTCCTTGGTTTTTTACTCCCGTCGCTTGTCGCTATTTTTGATCTTTCTTCTCTTCCTTTTCCTTTCTCAACAGAAAAACTTGCGGAGGCTAACCAACGTGCCGAGACACTTGCTCGAAAACTCGAGCAAAGTGAGACGGCTCGTAAGAAGGCTGAACTTGCCGCTAGCGAAGCTAGAGCTGAAGCTGATGATGCTAAAGCAAAGGCCGCTAGTGTCGAAGAATTGCAGCAAAGGCTCAAAGATGCTCGAATCTGCCTTACACGAGCGTAAAACCGCACAGCTGCACGTGAGCAAGGAGTTATCAAGCGTTTGAAGTCGCAATGTCGACGTACGCCGAGTAATATCCTCAATTTCTTCTATTTTGTTGCATTTCCGTGTCTTGATTTTCGACTAATATGTTGTCTCGTGTGTCAGCCCAAACAGGCCAAGATTATGATCTCGGAGAATCCCGTCAATGACCCTCTCCTTGACGCACTTTCTCTTTTGGAGCTCCATGGACGCGAAATTCGTGAAGGCGTGGCCAATGCTAGTGGGGCTTTGTCGGCGTTGTTCCCCTACTTCTTCCCGAAGAAAGAGGAACCTTCGACTTTCCTTGACCTTGCCAAGCTTTTCAATACATCGAAGATCTTGGGCTGAAGATGCGCCATGAGAATATGAAGGTGGCCGTTGAAAATACCGTTGCTCGTTGCCGACGGCCGCCAGACTCTCGACCGGACGAAGGTTGGCGACACCGATCAGATAGAGCAGTCGAGGTGGAAGTCACTGATGAAGGCGGCCAAGCCCAATACGAAGAAAATCTTGGCGTATCTCGGGATCAAGCCAACGTCGACTCCTAGTTCGTCAAGGCCGGAGGTCTAGTTGCATGCCTCTGTTTTTCTTTTGCTTCTTTTGCTCTTGTCGCCAAAGTAGTCTTTTGGCGACACGTATTTCCTTAGCTCCACTGTAGTGCCCTTGTAATTATTCCTAAGAGATTAATGAAGAACTCTATCTTTACCTGTTTTTTGATGTTGTTCTGTTTAAATTTCAGTTGATATTTGATAACTATACTCCAATTCCTACTCCTTCCAATGCTTCGCCTTCTTCCCGCGCGGAGAGAACTAGTATCGATATCGCACCTGTCGATGATACCTTGTCGCAAGAATTGAATGATCTTCGACAACAACTTCAGTATGCGAAAAAGCAAACACTTGTGATGATGGAGCAGTCTCGTAAATCATCTGAAGCCGAAAAAGTTGCCCTTCAGCAAGCCCGCGAGGCTGTGGCTGCTAAGGAGATTGCTGTTTCTGAAGCTGAAAAGCGGTCACTCGAGAAAATTTCATGCTCGAGTTAATGAATGAAGCCGATGCAGTATATGTCGGGTATGTTTGTCTCGTCTTGTGATATCTTTCATCTTCATGTTATTGTCTCCTAAAGGTTGTCCCTTTATTGTGTTGATAGGTGCCTTTATTGATGCTGCTGCCGAGGAAGAGAGGGTAAACACTAGGACAAACCTCCTTGTCAATCTTTCCTTGGACCATGGTTCTTTGTTTTGGGCCACTCCGGAGAGGACCCGCCAAATTACCGCATTTCAGGATCGTACCTCTCAAACCCGTGATTTCCTTCACTTCGTACCAAAACCTTATTCATGGTTTACAACTCCATGTTTCCTCGGAATGTCCAACCAAAAACTCTTCCTGAATTGATGGAAAGGTTCAAGGATGCTCGCGAGTATCCACGATTTTGTCAAAGCACAACCGGTAGCCGGTGCCGCATTTGCTCTTATCATGCTCCGGATCCGCCACTCGAAGCTTGACCTTGCCCAAGTTGTCGAGAGGGTCCATCAAAAGGTAAAACGTCGGAGAGTTGGTGTTGATAGGATTAACACGAAGGTTACACCTATAGCCGAAGAAATGATTGAGGACCTTCTTCGGATGGATGCCGACTTTTTTGCCGATGGCCATTATGCCGATTTTCTTGGTGCTGCTCCTGAAGAGAACAGAGTTACTCTTGATGACATACTGACTCAAGACTAATTATTTTCTTCTTGTAGAAATTTCTTCTTTGTAGTCCATGACTATATTGTAAAGCAACCATTATATTTCTATGTTTGTCCAGCCCCCGAGTGTTCCGGTGACTTTTTACTATATTTGTATATTTGCGAGGTTGTGGACCAAGGCATTTATATATTGAAGGCAAATATGAGCCCCCGAGCTTTTACTGAGTACTATTTTGTATTTTTATTGACTCACGAGGTATTTGAATACCAAGGCAAGGTTTTTTTCTTCTTTATCGATGTACTATATTGAAATTCGTCGGAGCGATGACTTTGGTCACGTTGATAAAGAAAAAGGTGATATAGCCACTATCTTTATTATATTGCAAGCACCGCGAGCCCGCCTCATTAAAAACCTTCTCCGGCCCCACTCGGTGCCCCGAAAAAGGAAAAGAGTGCGTCCGAAAACTCGCGGGCGTTTCAAGTACATTGAAGTTTTACAAGGACTTATATTTCGACTCTAGGCGTAGAACCGCCCGAGTTGCGCCACGTTCCGTGGGTTTGGCTCCTCCACCCCTGTCTTCTTGTCCTTTATCCCGTATGCTCCTCCTCCGATTACTTCCGTGACGATGTAAGGGCCGAGCCATGGTGACTCGAGTTTTTCATGACTTTTTTGCGTGAGCCGAAGAACTAGGTCGCCCACCCGAAAAGATCTTGGCCGCAAACGTCGACCGTGGTAATTCTTCAAGTCCTGTTGATATTTGGTTACTCGAGACAATACTTCATCTCGAGCTTCATCAAGTGCGTCCACATCATCTTCTAGCGCTTTTCTCGACGTTTCTTCGTCATACTCCGCGACACGTGGAGAGTTGTGCTCTATCTCGATTGGCACATCGCTTCCGCTCCATGTACCGAAAAAACGGAGTTTCCGTGTCGCCGTATTTGGAGTTGTTCGGATGCTCCACAACACACTTGGTAGTTCTTCAGTGCCAGGTATGTCGAGCTTTTTCTAGTGGTCCTAACAAGCGCTTCTTGATGCCATTGCGGATGATGCCATTGGCTTTCTCGACTTGCCCATTGGTTTGAGGATGTGCAACCGATGCAAAGTTCAGCTTGATACCCACCTCTCCGCAATAGTCTTTGAATTCATTGGACGTGAAGTTGCTCGCCGTTGTCCGTGACGATGCTCGTGGGGCACTCCAAATCTGAAGACGAGGTCTTTTATGAATTTTACTCGCGGATGCTCCGTCCGGTGAATTTATCGGCTTCGCTTCTATCCACTTTGTGAATTTGTCGACAGCTACTAGCATGTATTCCTTTCCTCCCGGCGACGATTTGTGTAACTTGCCTACCATGTCGAGTCCCCATTGTGCAAAGGGCCATGACAAAGGTATTGGTGCTAGCTCGCCGCCGGAGAGTGAGGTTTTGCGGCAAACCTTTGACACGCGTCGCAAGTTCGTACTATGTCCTTAGCGTCCTCTATTGCTGTCGCCAACCGCAGAATCCCGCCCGAAAAACCTTGGCTGCGATAGCTCGACTACTTGCGTGGTGGCCACATATTCCTTCATGTACGTCCTTTAGAATTATTCTTCCTTCTTCGGGTGGAACGCACCTTTGCAAGACGCCCGAAATACTTCGCTTATATAATTCTCCCTTAACCACCGTGAAAGCTTTGGAGCGTCGAATTACTCGCCTTGCCTCAACTCGGATCATCGGGTATTTCTTTTCCGAGGATATATGATATGTATGGCTGCATCCATGGTATCCGTATTACTAGGACCAGGTCTTGCTCTTCTTCTTCTTCCTCTTGCTTCTCCTTGATAGCCCCCGAGGGTTTCTTCTCCTTCTTTTTTGATTTTGTCGTCTCGATGGACCTCTCTCGTTATCTCCTCCCAAAATACACCTGGTGGGACCGCAAGGCACTCGCGACCCGATGTTTGCAAGAACGTCGGCTTCGTCGTTGCTCAATCTGCTAATATGATTTACTTCGCATCCATCGAACAATTTCTCGAGCTCATTGTACACCTCCTTGTATGCCATCATGCTATCATTGATCGCGTCACATTGGTTCATAACTTGCTGAGCTACCAACCGTGAGTCGCCAAAGATTTTTAGTCGAGTTGCTCCGCAGGGCTTTCGCCATCTTCATCCCGTGTATGAGAGCCTCATATTCCGCTTCATTGTTAGATGCGTTAGGGAACGTCATCCGAAGGATGTACTTCAACTTGTCGCCTTCAGGTGATATGAGTACTACTCCTGCGCCAGCCCCTTCTAACCTTTTGGACCCATCGAAGTTCATAGTCCAGGTTCTCGATAAATCTGGGGGTCCTGTATTTTGCAGCTCCATCCACTCTGCGATGAAGTCCGGTAGTATTTGCGACTTTATTGCTTTTCTTTTTTCGTACGTGATGTCCCGAGGGGAAAGTTCTATTCCCCAAAGGGAGACACGACCCGTGGCTTCTGGGTTGTTCAGTATGTTTGACAAAGGAGCTTCATTAACCACTATGATCGGGTGTGCCGAAAAATAGTGCCGCAATTTTCGTGCTGTCGTGAACACTCCATATGCTAGCTTTTGGTACTGAGGGTACCTTTGTTTTGAGGGCGACAAGACTTCGCTCACGAAGTATACTGGTCGCTGCACTCCGTGGATTTTCCCTTCTTCTTCTCTTTCGACAACTAACACCGTGCTAACCACTTGGGGTGTAGCTGCAATATACAGCAGGAGAGGTTCCTTTTCCTTTGGAGCTACCAGGATTGGTGGTGTCGAGATTTTTCGCTTCAGATCCTCGAAAGCTCTATCGGCTTCTTCGTTCCACTCGGAATTTATCTCCTTGTTTTATCAGCGCATAAAATGGTAACGCTTTTTCTCCTAACCTCGGCGACGAATCTGCTCAAAGCCGCGACTCGCCCAGCTAGTCGTCGTATTTCCTTCAACTTCGTTGGCTTCCTCATTGTTACTATGGCTTGTATTTTGTCGGGATTTGCTTCAATCCCTCTTGCTGAAACTAGAAACCCCGTAGTTCTCCCGCCGGGACGCCAAAAGAACACTTCGTCGGGTTCAGCTTGAGGCAGAATTTGTCGAGGTTGTCAAAAGTTTCTTTGAGATCCTCGATCAGCGTTGTTCCCTTTTTTGATGTTATGACGACATCATCGATGTATACTTGCACGTTTTTCCCAATCCGTGTTGCTAAACACTTCGCATCATCCTCCCGATATGTTGCTCCCGCATTTTTTAGACCGAAGGGCATTGTCTTGTAGCAAAACACGCCGTAAGGTGTAATAAACGCTGTTTTGGCTTCATCATCTTCTTTTAATCTGATCTGGTTATAACCAGAGTATGCATCCAAAAAGGAAAGACGTTCACAACCTCGCCGTGGAGTCGATAATTTGATCGATCCTTGGGAGGGGAAAGTGATCCTTAGGGCAATGTTTGTTGAGACACGTAAAGTCGACGCACATGCGAAGGACTCGTCGTGTTTTCTTCGGCACCATCACCGGGTTAGCTACCCATGTGGCTTCTGTAGATATCTCTCTGATAAAACCAGCTTCCTCTAGTCGATTTATTTCTGATAGCATGGCTTTGCGGTTTGGTTCCGAAAAACGCCGCAAAGGTTGTTTGATTGGTTTCGCCGTTGGATCCAAATTTAGGTGGTGCTCGGCAAGTTCCCTGGGTACTCCTGGCATGTCAGCTGGACACCATGCGAAGATTTTCCAGTTCTCACGGAGGAACTCGACGAGCGCGCTTTCCTATGCGATATCCATGTTGTTTGCAATGGATGTCGTCTTTTTTGGATCCGTCGGGTGAATCCGCACCTCCTTAGAATTTTTCTCTCGTGTTGAAAGTTGATTCTTTATTTGGCCTTCCGACGTCCGGCAATACGTCGTAATCAGTCATGCTCTTCGACGCCAAGTATTCAGCTTGCATCCCGAAGGTTTCGATAACCGATGGAAATCCTTGTCGCACTTATCGCCTAAGGCAAAACTCCCTTTGACCGTGATTGGTCCCTTGGGTCCAGGCAATCTCCATAACAGGTATGTATAGTGTGGTACTGCCATAAATCTAGCGTATGCTGGTCGTCCCAACAAAGCGTGGTACTGCGATGGGAAATCCACGACTTCAAACTCCAATTTCTCGATTCTATAATTTTCTCGGGTTCCAAACTGAACGTCGAGGTTGATCTTCCCCAATGGGTAACTTGGTTTCTCTGGTGTGATGCCGTGGAACCTTGTGTCTGTTGGCTTCAGGTTTGCTAAGGATATGTTCATTTTCCTCAATGTATCCGCATACATAAGGTTTAAGCTGCTGCCACCATCTATGAATACTCGGGAAACGTCAAATCCTGCGATAACCGTCGGCGAATAAGTGCCGACCGCCCGGTCGAGGGACTTGCTGCGGGTGGTCCGCTATGGTGAAGCCGATGTCTTGCCCCGACCAATTGAGGTACTCAACCGTTGGTGGAGGCATTTTCTCTGCCATGAACACCGTCGCGAGATTACTTTTTGAGCTCTATTGGATGGCCTTCCCTTCCGAATCATCGACACTCGCTCCGTTGGAGTTAGGATCAACATAGGGTGGTGGTGCAGTGCTGCCGCTATTCCGAGCTGGTGTTGATTGCCTTCGTAATCGCGGGAGGTGGTGGTAGATGAACTTCGCTCCTAGGCTCCCGAGGGTTTCTCTCGTGCTGCTCGTGCGTGAGCGTTTTCCGCACATCCGAACATTGCTTGGAAATTTCGACAATCTTTCCGCAGTGTCCCGACTGTCTTTTCCCATTGCTATCGAGGAAAAAATGCATCCGGCACGGTCCATTTAACATTTCTTCGGGAGATACAAAAGGTCGTGGAAACCTTGGCCCACTATTTTGCCTCGTTGCGGAGTCATCCCTATTATCACTTCGCTGCTCATTGCTTCTCCGATAATCGTCTCTCGTTGCTTCCTCCTGTATTTGCCCGAAATCCTGCCGAAATTTGGCCTGGGGCGTCATAATTTGGATACTGCCGAGGAAATCGTCGCCTCGTCTGATAATTTCGACCACGGTCCTCCTCTGGCGACCTGTGTCGTTTATTGTGGACAGCGTCTTCTCCGTCTGCCCATCTATTTGCTATCTCCATCAATGCGGATACTGTTTTTGGATTGGTCCTCCCCAAATCCTCAACAAAGTCTCCGCGCCTGATTCTCGCGACAAACGCATCTATTGCTCTCTCGTCGGATATATTTTCTCGCCGAGTTTTTTATGATGTTCCACCTTTGGATGTATTTTCTCATTGACTCATCTGGCTTTTGTCGACACGCCCTCAGCTCTTCCAACGATGCAGGTTTTTTGCACGTGGACCTGAAGTTCTTGACGAATACGTCCTCGAAACTTTCCCAGCTGTCGATGGATCCTGGCGGAAGTTTTTTGATCCAAGATCGTGCGGCTCCACTTAAGTGCACCTGAATACTTTGCATTGCTGTTGCTCTAGTTCCTCCAGTTAGCTTCACCGTCTCGAGGTAATCAATTAACCAGTCTTCCGGATCCCTCCAAGGCCAAGGAAGACAACATCAAGAGGAACAACAAAAGTGGTTTCACTAGCTTTGGTCCAAAGACAAGATCTTGCTACAATTGTGATGACAAGCGCCACTTCATTGCCGAATGCCCCTATGAAAATAGAGAGCTTCATAATGGAAGGCTCATTCCCAAGGACAAGAGCAAGGACACCAAGGGCAAGTATTCAAAAGCCCCCAACAAGAAGTTCTACAACAACAAGACCAAGAAGGGCAAGAGGCCCTCAAGAGTTGTGCTAGTTACAAGGGAAGAATATTCATCCGATGAAGTTGAAAGTTCTAGTGGTGATGAAGATGAAGAAAGCTCAAAGGAATTGGCCGCCATCGTCACCACCAACATACCCTCTTCATCTCTCTTTCAATCTCCCAATGAGAACCCTCCTATCAAGAATGCACATTGCTTCATGGCAAGGTCCTCCTTGGACACATCTATCGTGCTATCAACTCAAGAAGAGTATACCTCCGGTGATGATGATGTTGATGATGAAGAAGATGCATCCTCCAATGGATTGGTCGCTCTTGCCTCCCTCTCCACTCACTCTTCATCACCAAGTGAATCCCCCAATGAGGTCATCCTTGTGGAGGAAGAAAGTTGCCTCATGGCTAAATCCTCCGAGGTATCATCTCCTAACCCCTCTATGCCTAACATATCTAGTGAACTAGGGGTTGATGATGCTAGTCTAAAAGTGAAACAAGAAATGCTAGATTTTGATGATTTCATTCTCAACCTACAAGGTAACACTAAAAAGCATGTTTCAAACCTCATGATTCGTTTAGCTCAACAAAGTGCTATGCTTGAGAAAAAGGGTCAAATAGAGAGAGAAGACTCTCTCGAAATCCATGCTCTTAAAAATGCTCTTGAGGAATGTCAAGAAACCATATCTTCTCTTGAAGAGAGGTTAGAAAATATTGAAGAGCCTCAAGATAAAATTAACAAGAACACTAAAGCTAGAGATCTTGCAAGGGCTAAGAATAAAGTGTTTACAAAGGAAAAGGCCCAATTTGGGGTTGATCATGAGAAACTTGTGAAGGATCTAGATGAACTAGACAAAGCTCACAAAGCTTTGAAGAGTGAATACACTCTCCTATCCAAGTCGTTTGAGCAACTTCAAATTAGGCTTGCTTCATATGATGTGCCTAGTTCCTCTACTCCTCTATGTGATCATGCAAACATTGTTGAGGAAAATGCTAGGTTGAAGGATGAACTTGCTAAGGCCTCCTCTCCCCAAAGTAAACTTTCTTTGGATGATCTTTTGAGTAAGCAAAGATCAAACAATGGGAAGGAGGGCCTTGGTTTTAATGCCAAGGCAAAGAAGGCAAACAAGCAAAAGGCCAAGCCCGCACAAGAAAAGAAGAAAGTCGTCACTAATGGTGAAGCCTCCAAAGGCAAAACCATGAATGATGATGATGCGGGAATTGCTAACCCTCACTATGTTTTATTTAAAGATTATTATGGTGATGTTTATGCTAAATATGTTGGCCCATATGATGGTTATGTTGCTTGGTCTATTTGGGTCCCAAAGACCCTTGTTGCTAACAAAAGAGGACCCATTGCAAAATGGGTACCTAAATCCAAGAATTGATCTCATGTAGGACTATGCCGCTCGGAGGTTCAAAATGGGTACTTGATAGTGGATGTACAAGTCATATGACCGGCGGCAAGAACCTCGTCAAGGAGTTGAGGCCTAACATTAATGATATCACCGTCTCCTTTGGCGATAATTCTACATCCGAGGTATTGGGTTTTGGCAAGGTTGTGGTTGCACACAACATTACTCTTGTGGATGTCATGCTTGTCAAAACCCTTGGTTACAATTTGCTTTCCGTTTCCGCCCTTGGCAAGATGGGTTTCGCCGTCTTTATTGATAATGATATTGTGGTACTCTTGTGGAGCAAGACTCTAAAAGTCGCATTCGTTGGGTATCGCGAACACAACTTGTATGTGGTGGACTTTTCGGGGCCACCACGTCAAGTGCGATGTGCCTATTCGGAAAGGCGGACGTGGGTTGGTTGTGGCATCGCCGCCTAGCCCATGTCAACATGAGAACTTTGCAAAGTCTTCACAAGGGGAACCATATTGTGGGACTAATGGAAAATGTGTCTTTTGCCAAAGATCGTGTTTGTAGGGCTTGTGTTGAAGGCAAAATGCATGACTCTCCGCATCCAAGCAAGACCATTATCTCTTCCAAGAGGATCTTGGAGCTCCTTCATGTGGATCTCTTTGGTCCCGTTACTCATGCAAGTCTTGGTGCGAAGAAACATTGCTTGGTGATTGTCGATGACTACTCAAGATACACTTGGGTCTACTTTCTCAAGACGAAAGATGAGACTCAACAAATATTCATTGACTTTGCCACCGAGGTGCAACGCCAACACAACCTCCTCATTATGGCAATAAGAAGTGACAACGGCTCCGAGTTCAAGAACTACACACTCAATGATTTTCTTAGTGATGAGGGGATTCGTCATCAATATTCCGCTGCTTACACCCCTCAACAAAATGGTGTTGCGGAGAGGAAGAACCGGACTCTTATGGATATGGCAAGGTCTATGATGGCGGAGTATAAATCCCGCTATATCTTTTGGGCCGAAGCCATCTCCACCGCTTGTCACTCCTCCAACCGGCTCTATCTCCGCAAGGGCTTGAACAAGACTCCATATGAAATACTCACCGGGAACAAGCCTAATATCTCATACTTCAAGGTGTTCGGGTGTAAGTGTTTCTACAAAATCAAAGGAGTTCGTTTATCTAAATTCGCTCCTAAAGCTTTGGAGGGTATATTTGTTGGCTACGGTGCCGAATCTCACACTTATAGAATCTTTGATGTATCTTCCAAGATTATCATTGAATCTTGTAGTGTGAAGTTCGAAGAAAATGATGGCTCCCAAGTGGGGCAAGTTGATGTTTGTGCAGGTGATGAAATACCTCAAGATGCCATAGTAAGAATGGGTGTGGGATTTTTCCGCCCCATTGAGGGACACGGTGTGGCGTCTCGGGAAGGACTATGCTCTACCACGGTGGAGCCCTCATCTTCTCAACATCAACAAACCTTACCTAGTGAAGCAAATGATGCACCAACCCAAGAACAAGAACAAGACTCTCCCTCTTATGTGCAAGATCAAGGACAAGATCAAGGTCAAGATCAACCTATCACTCACAATGCCTCCAATGAGGAACCAATCAACTCTTGCCCTTCTCCGAACATTGTTCAAGATCAAGCACATGAGATTGAGCAACCCCAAGCAATTGAGGAAGCTCAAGTTCAAGGTCAAGACGGGGACCCAAATGATCAAGTTGATCAAGTGACACCTCCAAGGCCTAGAAAGACCAAGGAGGAGATCGAGGCCCGTCGTCTAGCAAGAAGAGATAGGAACCTCGAGCTACATGGACACACTCATGACAAGGTTCTTGGTGATGTTAGGGCAAAGGTTTCCACAAGAAGGCAATTGGCGAATTTTAGCCATCATCATGCTTATATCTCTTTAGTGGAACCCAAGAAAGTATTTGAAGCCCTTGAAGATTCGGATTGGTTGGAAGCTATGCATGAAGAACTCAACAACTTCAAGCGCAACAAAGTGTGGACTCTAGTAAAGAAGCCTAAAGAGTGCCGCAATGTTATAGGCACTAAATGGATTTTCAAGAACAAGCAAGATGAGTTTGGAAATGTTGTGAGGAACAAGGCAAGATTGGTGGCTCAAGGGTTCTCTCAAGTGGAGGGTATTGACTTTGGAGAAACCTATGCTCCCGTGGCTCGCCTTGAGTCCATTCGTATCCTTCTTGCTTATGCTTCGCATCATAACTTTAAGTTACAACAAATGGATGTGAAAAGTGCTTTTCTTAATGGTCCTTTGCATGAAGAGGTTTATGTTAAGCAACCCCGGGGTTCGAGGATCTCAACTTCCCTAACCATGTCTACAAGCTTGATAAAGCACTTTATGGTCTCAAACAAGCTCCTAGAGCTTGGTACGAGCACCTTAAGGAATTGTTGGTAGACCGTGGGTTTGATGTTGGGCTAATCGACCCCACTCTTTTTACTAAGAGGGTCAATGGGGAGCTTTTCGTTTGCCAATTATATGTTGATGATATTATATTTGGATCTACTAACAAAGCTTTCAATGATGAATTTTCAAAGCTTATGACCGATAGGTTTGAGATGTCTATGATGGGAGAGATGAAGTTCTTCCTTGGTTTTGAGATCAAGCAATTGAGGGAAGGAACCTTCATCAACCAAGCAAAATATCTCCAAGACATGCTCAAGAGGTTCAAGATGACCGAGATGAAGGGTGTGGCCACTCCTATGGTTACCAAATGTCATCTTGCACTAGATCCCAATGGTAAAGAGGTGGATCAAAAGGTATATCGCTCCATGATTGGATCCTTGCTTTACCTTTGTGCATCTAGACCGGACATAGTGTTGAGTGTTGGTGTGTGTGCAAGGTATCAAGCTTCTCCTAAAGAGAGCCACATGATGGCTCTCAAAAGAATCTTTCGATATTTGGTTGATACCCCAAGATATGGTATTTGGTACCCCAAAGGCTCAAGTTTTATTCTCAATGGTTATACCGATGCGGATTGGGCGGGAGACAAGGATGATAGGAAATCAACTTCCGGGGCTTGCCAATTCCTTGGTAGGTCCTTGGTGTGTTGGTCTTCTAAGAAGCAAAATTGTATATCTCTCTCCACCGCCGAAGCCGAATATGTTGCCGCCGCAAGTGGATGCACTCAATTGTTATGGATGAGGCAAACTTTAAAGGAATACGGTGTCATTTGTGACAAAGTGCCTCTATTATGTGACAATGAAAGTGCCATCAAGATTGCCTATAATCCGGTGCAACATTCAAGAACGAAGCATATTGAGATCCGGAATCATTTCATTAGGGATCATGTTGCCCGGGGTGATATTGAGCTTATCTATGTTCCTACCAAAGATCAACTTGCCGATATATTCACGAAGCCTCTTGATGAAGCAAGGTTCTCTTATTTGAGGAATGAGCTAAATATCATTGATTCAAGGAGTATAGCTTGACCATCTTGCAAACACACTTTCGTCTCAAAACTTTATTTGGTTTAGATGTGGGCATGGAAATAGGGGAGTGCGGTTTAAATTATTGAGCTATCCCTCCCCCATAATGCCAACATTAAGAAATCATTCTCTTTATATCATATGTTGATATGTGAGCTTCAATGATGAGTAGTGGCTTGGACCCAAGATATATCTTCGCGGTGCCATGCCACAACACTCATATATGGTGGCCTAGGCCACCACACTCTTCTTTGTGAAGAGTTGGAGTTATTTGGATCTTATTGCCTCTTATTTGACAACTCCATGTTCTTATGGGAAATCACTCAAGTTTGGCCTTATTTGCTCATATCTTGCAAACTTGAGTGATCATGTACCATTAACAGTTTGAACCCTCTAAACCTAAGCCTATTCTCTCCAATAAGCCACTTCCATCTTGCTCATTTGTCATGTTTGGTAAAAACTTGGAGTTTGAGGTTTCTCGGTCGGATGATCTAGGTTGCCCCATCTTATTGGTAAATATGCATCTCATATGTGACGTGATAGTTCATTACATCACATATGGTTTCGCAAATATCCAACTAAAGATAGGCTGGATTTACGGAATTCTGGAATCTTCCAGAACACCGGATAATCCGGCCCCCAGGCACCCCGGAATATCCGGCCGGGCCGGATTATCCGCCCCCACTTTGGGCCGGATTATCCGGCCTGGGCGTTTTGCGGGAAGATTAAGGGAGGCCGTGGGGTGAACGGTTGGCTCACCAATCAGTTCCCCCACGCGCCCCCTTCTTCCTCCTCAAGCCGCCGGAGCTCCTCCTCCTCGCCGGAGCCACTCCGTCCGCCCCCTCTCGGAGTTCTTGGGTGGATCGGGTGGATCTCCTCCCTAGCTACCTTCTCCTCCAAGCGGTTTCCACAATGGATGTGGGTATGATTCACAATCTCTATCCCTAGATGTTGTGTTTTATATGTGCTATTTTCTTGGTGGAATTGGTGTCTAGTTGTTCCAAATCGTGTGTAGTGTACTCCTCTTGCATGCTATGAGGCCGATCTAGTCTTAGACATGGTTTTTGATTGGAAATCTGCACATCTCGAAGGGCCGGATTATCCGCCTCCGAGCCGGCCGGATTATCCGGCCGGGCCGGATTATCCGCCCCTAGGGGACCCCGGATTATCCGGCCCGGAGCTTCATCGCCGCTGCAGCTTGCTTCAATCTGTCATGTCTAGATTTGTACCGACTTATTTGCATGCTTCTCGAGTGTATTACTTGTATCTTACATGACTTATGAGCATTACCTTTCCTTTGCTACCCGCCTTTGCTTCTCACAGGTGGTGCTTCTCGGGGTGGTCGGAGACGCCAGAGGCATGATCGATCTAGTGACGAGTTTGCACCCAATGCACCTCGCAAGTCCGTCTCCTCAAGGCGGAAGAACAAGGAAGCGAGGGAGAACTACAAGGCCATGGATCCTATTTCTTATTCAGCTATCCGCTTGAAGAACTGGTATGAAGACGTTCCAAGGGATGAAGAGATAGAGGGCAGGAGATATTGGTGCATGGAGCAAATGTACATCTACAAGGACATCTATGAACCAATGAAGAATCTGAGACCCATGCAAGCCATTGATGTGGACATTCTAGCTGAGAACAATCATTTTGAAGATGCTATCTGGGTTGTTGGAAGAATGGGCTTGAAAGATATAATGAAGATTCAATGTAACTATAGCCCAGATTTGGTGAAGCAATTCTTTGCCACTTTGGCAATCAAGAATGATGAGGAACGCACTATGGAATGGATGTCTGGCTCCACACACCGCATCGCCACTCGCGCCGCTTTGCCGGTATCCTTGGAGTTTCTATTGATGAGGGTCGTCGTCTTCATGGACCTCAACAGACTGACAAGAATGCTCTTGCAAATCTCTATACCTCAGCTGGAAGGATTGGTTATACTAAGGGGCTGCTCACCATATACAGTCAGTTGCTCGGTTCTTTCGGGCAACCATTTGCCCAAGTGGTGGTAACAATGATGCTATCCGGGGAGTTCTTGTGGATCTTATGCACCTCAGCTATAAGTGTGCTCGTGATGGTGATGAGGTGAGGGACTACACTCTTGATATCATGGACTTTATCTTCCATGAGATCCGTGATGCCATGGTCTCCCGGACCACCATACCTTATGCACCCTACATCCAGCTTCTCATCAACAACTCTGTGTCTGTGAGTGAAGATTTGGGTGGGTATCCGTTAGTGCAAGCACCATGTCAAGAAGGCCTACAAGCTCAAGCCGGTCTCTTCAGCTCGTACCCGCACCTGACTCTTTCATGCATGATGCTCGTTCTAGTGGTGTTGCTCCTGCTCGTCATCCTGATGCCCCGGCTCTGAGGAAGGAAGTGACTCGGCTTAGTTGGTTTCAGCGTCACATCCTTTGCATGAACGTTGAGATTCACAAGGAGAACTATGCAGCTAGCCGTGAGCGTTCTGAGATCAAGCATACTCAGGCGGTTATTCTTCACAAGCTCAGTGGTGAACAAGGTCCCCCGCCTCAGCCTCCAGCTCACCCGGGTTACTCTAGGTGGCACTCTGCACAGGTTCCATGGAGTGATCTTGATGATTGCCTTCAAAGGTCCAACACCTCTCGTCGCTCTCCGGATGCTCCCGACACCGATGAAGAGGAAGAAGAAGAAGAAGAGGTGCCGAGTCCGATGATGATTATGCCTCCGAGTGATTCTCATGGGACGTGTAGCATCGCGCTTGTCCCCTTTTGGCGTCTCGATGCCAAAGGGGGAGAAGTGTTCTATTAGGATTCTCCGGGATTTGCATGGTTTGGGCACAAGCATATGCGTTTATCATTCTTATGTTGCTTGTGTTCCCCTTTTAGTTGAACTATTTGGTTTGTTTGTGTGCCGTTCAAAACTATGTGCTATGTGGTGTGAGACATTGTTATGGTTTTCGGATTTCTATTTGTTGAGATCAAGGATATTACATTGTGTGTGATGCTATATCTCCGCATTATATATCTACACATGGGTATGATTTCTTGCTTCCTATCTCAACTTCATATGTGTCAATGTCTTTTGTTTGAGCTCATGTTGGATATCTTTTATGTTGAGGCACTATACTCCTATGTGTTGTGTATTTGTATTCAAATGCAAATTACTTATATGCACACATGTAGGGGAGTGCCTCTATGTCTTGCCATCATGCTTGTCTCTATTTGTGATTCCTTGGCAAATCCGTATATTGTCATCAAACACCAAAAAGGGGAGATTGAAAGAACATCTCTTGCATTTTGTTTTGTGTGTTTGATGTCAATATATGTGATACACTAATGTTTGATTAAGTGGTACAGGGATTACATAGTTTCATATTTGCGTGTGTTGGATTTGGTCGGTCCGTCAAAAGTTAACGGGAAAAGCTTGGCCAGGCCGGATAATCCGGGCCGGATATTCTTGAAATATCCGGCCCCTGTTTTTGGCTAAGTCTTCGAGGAAAAGCAGCTCGAGTAGGGGGCCGGACATTTGGCCGGATAATGTCCCGGTATTGTACCAGGGCCGGATTATCCGGGCCGGATATTTTGGAAATATCCGGCCCCCTCGTTTTTGGCTAAGGACTGGAGGAAATGTGAATCAGTACATGGGCCGGATATTTGGCCGGACAATGTCACACTTTTGTCCTGTAGGCCGGATTATCCGGGGGGGGCGGATTATCCGGCCCCTACTTACACCGGATTATCCGGCCCCCCGGAAGCAGCAACGGCTCAATTTCGAGAGGGGGTATATATACCCCCCTTCTTCTACCTTGGTTGCTTGCTCAATCATTACACAAGAAATCTGTCAAGCCACCTCCATTAGAGCCACCTCAAGAAAGTCAAGATTTGCAAGATCTCCTTCCTCCCCCAACCAAAGCTCTTGATCTTTGGGGATTCGAAGGAGAAGACACCGATCTACATCCTCACCGAAGCGTTCTTCATTTTCCCCTCTCTTGTTTGAGGGATCTCATGCTAGTGTTCCTATTTGGTTCCCTAGTTGATTTGTTGTTGATGTATTGTTGTTGATTGTTGTATTGTTACAGATTTGGGAGCCTCCAATTTGGTTGTGGATGTGTGCCCCAAGAACTTTGTAAAGGCCCGGTTTCCGCCTCGAGGAAATCCCTTAGTGGAAGTGGGCTAGGCCTTCGTGGCGTTGCTCACGGGAGATCCGAGTGAAGCCTTCGTGGCGGTTGGTTTGGCTTGCGTAGCAACCACACTCCTCCAAACGTAGACGTACCTTCTTGCAAAGGAAGGGAACTACGGGAATCATCTCCGTGTCATCGCGTGCTACACTCTCGGTTACCTCTATCCCACTCTATCTCCTATTGCGTAGCTATATCTTGCTTAGTTGATATCCTTGTCATATAGGTAAATTCACATAGTTGCATATCTAGAGAATTTACCTTTCGTGTCAAGCCTAAATTGAAAAAGAACTAAAAATTGGTTAGCACCTATTCACCCCCCCCCTCTAGGTGCGGCATACGATCCTTTCAAACATGCCTATGGTTGTTTAGTACTTGGATATCGTTTTATTATTATCTGCAAATGCCCTGCCTTGATTGTTACATGAGTTCTCTCATCCATGCAGCGCCCGTTCATCCATCCCTGTGCCTACAGTATTTTAATCCTGCTGTTTACTATAATCATTACTGCTGTCTTTGTTACACTGCTGTTGCTATTTCACTACTACTACTGCTATAAAACTGTTGCTATTGATAAACTCTTGCGAGCAAGTCTGTTTCCAGGTGCAGCTGAATTGACAACTCCGTTGTTAAGGCTTACAAATATTCTTTGGCTCCCCTTGTGTCGAATCAATAAATTGGGTTTTACTTCCCTCGAAGACTGTTGCGATCCCCTACACTTGTGGGTTATCAATCCTCCACCGCGGGGACGTGAACCTGGGTATATCGTGTGCCATCTCTCTCCTGGCCGGCGGAGATCGGAGGGGGAAACGTTGCCGGAATCACCTTCGGTCGACTCCACCCCCTCCGGTGTGGTCATCTTCGTCAACATCATCATCTCCGTCACCATCTACATCAACTCTCCATCATCCCCCACTATAATATCTTGGGAAACATGATGTATGGTACAATATATTAATTTCCCATGATCTATTGTATCTCTATGTTGATGTTTGGGTCGCATTTTGAAGCAGCGTCCACTACGTTTCAAAGGCAGCATGAGATTGAAAGAGAAGTGCAAGTGACCAAATATCAGGAGCCAAAAATAATCCAATAAAAGAAATTGTATTGTACATAGAGGATGACATACGAGTCCCATTTTGCAGCGGTCTCAACGTTGAGAGGACACGAATGCCGCCTAGAGGGGGGGTGAATAGGCTGTTTAAATCTTTTACGATTATGGCTTAACAAATGCAGAATAAAACTAGTGTTTAATTTGTCAAGCATTAAACCTGTATAACCAGGGTTCACCTATGTGCACCAAGAACTTAGGCTAAGCAATACAAGTAACTATGTGATAGAAAGATATATAACTTCAAGCACAAATGCTATCACAATATAAAGTGCATAAGTAAAGAGCTCGGGTATAGGAATAACCGAAGTGACGCGGAGACAATAATGTATCCCGAAGTTCACACTCTTGCGAGTACTACTCTCGGTTGGAGTGGTGTGGAGGACAAGTCACTCCAGACGCACGAAGGCTACCGTATTCTCCTAGAGAATTCTCACAAAAAGAGATGTCCTCGATCCACTATGGAACCTTAGGATGGTCACCGAACCCGCACAAAGCTCGGGGCTATGTCCACAACTTAATTGGAGGCTCCCAATAAATCACCACAAAGGTCTTACCCTTCAAGAATCTCCACAACTTAATCGGAGTCCCCAAGAACACCACAAAGACCACTAAGCCGTTTAGGGTCCAAAGACCCAAGAGGAACAAGCTCGGGGAACAAGCCCCCGAAGTGAATATCTCACGAACTTTCACCTCCATGTATCACCGCGGAGAAATCAAACCGATGCACAAAATGCAATGGATAGAACACTGATGGCGTGTAAGACACACGTCCGTTGGGAACCCCAAGAGGAAGGTGTGATGTGTACAGCGACAAGTTTTCCCTCAGTAAGAAACCAAGGTTATCGAACCAGTAGGAGTCAAGGAACACGTGAAGGTTGTTGGTGGCGGAGTGTAGTGCGGCGCAACACCGGGGATTCCGGCGCCAACGTGGAACCTGCACAACACAATCAAAGTACTTTGTCCCAACGTAACAGTGAGGTTGTCAATCTCACCGGCTTGCTGTAAACAAAGGATTAGATGTATAGTGTGGATGATGATGTTTGTTTGCGAAGAACAATAAAGAACAGAGTTTGCAGTAGATTGTATTTCAGATGTAAAGAATGGACAGGGGTCCACAGTTCACTAGTGGTGTCTCTCCCATAAGATAAAGCATGTTGGGTGAACAAATTACAGTTGGGCAATTGACAAATAAAGAAGGCATAACAATGCACATACATATATCATGATGAGTACTATGAGATTTAATCAGGGCATTACGACAAAGTACATAGACCGCTATCCAGCATGCATCTATGCCTAAAAAGTCCACCTTCGAGGTTATCATCCGAACCCCTTCCGGTATTAAGTTGCAAACAACGGACAATTGCATTAAGTATGGTGCGTAATGTAATCAACACAAATATCCTTAGAAAAAGCATTGATGTTTTATCCCTAGTGGCAACAACATATCCACAACCTTAGAACTTTACGTCACTGTCCCGGATTCAATGGAGGCATGAACCCACTATCGAGCATAAATACTCCCTCTTGGAGTCACAAGTATCAACTTGGCCGAGCCTCTACTAGCAACGGAGAGCATGCAAGAACATAAACAACATATATGATAGATTAATAATCAACTTGACATAGTATTCAATATTCATCGGATCCCAACAAACACAACATGTAGCATTACAAATAGATGATCTTGATCATGATAGGCAGCTCACAAGATCTAACATGATAGCACAATGAGGAGAAGAAAACCATCTAGCTGCTGCTATGGACCCATAGTCCAGGGGTGAACTACTCACACATCGATCCGGAGGCGATCGTGGTGATGAAGAGACCTCCGGGAGATGATTCCCCTCTCCGGCAGGGTGCCGGAGGCGATATCCTGAATCCCCCGAGATGAGATTGGCGGCGGCGTCTCTGGAAGGTTTTCCATATCGTGGCTCTCTGTACTGGGGTTTTCGCGACGAAGGCTTTAAGTAGGCGGAAGGGCGGAGTCGGAGGCGTCACGAGGGGCCCACACACTAGGGCGGCGCGGGCCCCTCCTTGGCCGCGCCGCCTTAGTGTGTCGCCACCTCGTGGCCCCACTTCGTATCCTCTTCGGTCTTCTGGAAGCTTCGTGGAAAAATAAGACCCTGGGCGTTGATTTCGTCCAATTCCGAGAATATTTCCTTTGTAGGATTTACGAAACCAAAAATAGCGAGAAAACAACGAATCGGCTCTTCGGCATCTCGTCAATAGGTTAGTGCCGGAAAATGCATAATAATGACATATAATGTGTATAAAAGATGTGAGTATCATCATAAAAGTGGCATGGAACATAAGAAATTATAGATACGTTTGGGTCGTATCAAGCATCCCCAAGCTTAGTTCCTACTCGCCCTCGAGTAGGTAAACGATAACAAGGATAATTTCTAAAGTGACATGCTATCATAATCTTGATCAATACTATTGTAAAGCATATGAGATGAATGCAGCGATTCGAAGCAATGGTGAAGACAATGAATAAACAACTGAATCATATAGCAAAGACTTTTCATGAATAATACTTTCAAGACAAGCATCAATAAGACTTGCATAAGAGTTAACTCATAAAGCAATAAATTCTCAGTAGAAAGCTTTGAAGTAACACAAAGGAAGATATAAGTTTCAGCAATTGCTTTCAACTTCAACATGTATATCTCATGGATAATTGTCAACACAAAGTAATACAACAAGTGCAATAGGTAAACATGTAAGAATCAATGCACAAAGTTCACACAAGTGTTTGCTTCTGAGATAGAAAGATTAGGTAAACTGACTCAACAATAAAGTAGAAGATAGGCCCTTCGCAGAGGGAAGCATGGATTACTATATATGTGCTAGAGTTTTTCATTTTGAAAACATAGAAACAATTTTGTCAACGGTAGTAATAAATCATATGTGTTATGTATAAGATATCCTATAAGTTGCAAGCCTCATGCATAGTATACCAATAGTGCTCGCACCTTGTCCTAATTAGCTTGGATTAACATGTATTATCATTGCATAGCATATGTTTCAACCAAGTGTCACAAAGGGGTACCTCTATGCCGCCTGTACAAAGGTCTAAGGAGAAAGCTCGCATTGGATTTCTCGCTTTTGATTATTCTCAACTTAGACATCCATACCGGGACAACATAGACAACGAGATAATGGACTCCTCTTTAATGCATAAGCATTCAACAACGAGATAAAATTCTCATAAGAGATTGAGGATTAATTGTCCAAACTGAAACTTCCACCATGGATCATGGCTTTAGTTAGCGGCCCAATGTTCTTCTCTAACAATATGCATACTCAAACCATTTGATCATGAAAATCGCCCTTACTTCAGACAAGACGAACATGCATAGCAACTCACATGATATTCAACAAAGGTGTAATAGTTGATGGCGTCCCTAGAAACATGGTTACCGCTCAACAAGCAACTTATTAAGAAATAAGATACATAGCTACATATTCTTCACCACAATAGTTTTTAAGGCTATTTTCCCATGAGCTATATATTGCAAAGACAAAGGATAGAATTTTAAAGGTAGCATTCAAGTAATTTACTTTGGAATGGCAGAGAAATACCATGTAGTAGGTAGGTATGGTGGACACAATTGGCATAGTTTTTGGCTCAAGGATTTGGATGCACGAGAAGAATTCCTCCCAGTACAAGGCTAGGCTAGCAAGGTTGTTTGAAGCAAACTCAAGTATAAAACGGTGCAGCAAAGCTCACATATGAACGTATTCCAAGCATTATAATACTTTACATCGTCTCCTTGTTGTTAAAACACCTTAACCAGAAAATATCTAGACTCTAGAGAAACCGATCATGCAAACCAAATTTCAACAAGCTCTATGTAGTTCTTCATTAATAGGTACAAAGTAATGATGCAAGAGCTTAAACATGATCTATATGAGCACAACAATTGCCAAGTATCAAATTATTCAAGACATTATACCATTTACCACATGCAACATTTTCTGTTTCCAACCATATAACAATGAACGAAGCAGTTTCAACCTTCGCGATGAACATTAAGAATAAAGCTAAGAACATATGTGTTCATACGAAACAGCGGAGCGTGTCTCTCTCCCAAACAAAGAATGCTAGGATCCGATTTTATTCAAACAAAAACAAAAACAAAAACAAACAGACGCTCCAAGTAAAGCACATAAGATGTGACGGAATAAAAATATAGTTTCACTAGAGGTGACTCGATAAGTTGTCGATGAAGAAGGGATGCCTTGGGCATCCCCAAGCTTAGATGCTTGAGTCTTCTTAAAATATGCGGGGATGAACCACGGGGGCATCCCCAAGCTTAGACTTTTCACTCTTCTTGATCATATTGTATCATCCTCCTCTCTTGACCCTTGAAAACTTCCTCCACACCAAACTCAAAAGAAACTCATTAGAGGGTTAGTGCATAATTGAAAATTCATATATTCAGAGGTGACATAATCATTCTTAACACTGCTGGACATTGCACAAAGCTACTGAAAGTCAATGGAATAAATAAATCCATCAAACATAGCAAAACAGGCAATGCGAAATAAAAGGCAGAATCTGTCAAAACAGAACAGTCCGTAAAGACAAATTTTTCAGGGGCACTTAACTTGCTCAGATGAAAATTCTCAAATTTAATGAAAGTTGCGTACATATCTGAGGATCACGCACGTAAATTGGCAGATTTTTCTAAATTTTCTACAGAAGGGGCGGCTCAATTTCGTGACAGCAAGAAATCTGTTCCTGCGCAGTAATCCAAATCTAGTATTGACTTTACTATCAAAGACTTTACTTGGCACAACAATGCAATAAAATAAAGATAAGGAGAGGTTGCTACAGTAGTAACAACTTCCAAGACTCAAATATAAAACAAAATGCAGAAGTAAAATAATGGGTTGTCTCCCATAAGCGCTTTTCTTTAACGCCTTTCAGCTAGGCGCGAAAAGTGTGAATCAAGTATTATCAAGAGACGAAGCATCAACATCATAATTTGTTCTAATAATAGAATCATAAGGTAACTTCATTCTCTTTATAGGGAAGTGTTCCATACCTTTCTTAAGAGGAAATTGATATTTAATATTACCTTCCTTCATATCAATGGTAGCACCAACAGTTCGAAGAAAAGGTCTTCCCAATATAATGGGACAAGATGCATTGCATTCAATATCCAAGACAACAAAATCAACGGGGACAAGGTTATTGTTAACCATAATGCGAACATTATCAATTCTCCCCAAAGGTTTCTTTATAGCATTATCAGCAAGATTAACATCCAAATAACAATTTTTCAATGGTGGCAAGTCAAGCATATCATAAATTTTCTTAGGCATAACAGAAATATTTGCACCAAGATCACATAAAGCACTACAATCAAAATCATTGACCCTCATCTTAATGATGGGCTCCCAACCATCTTCTAACTTCCTAGGAATAGAAGTTTCAAGTTTTAGTTTCTCCTCTCTAGCTTTTATGAGAGCATTTGTAATATGTTTTGTAAAGGCCAAATTTATAGCACTAGCATTGGGACTTTTAGCAAGTTTTTGTAAGAACTTTATAACTTCAGAGATATGACAATCATCAAAATTTAAACCATTATGATCTACAACAATGGGATCATTGTCCCCAATATTTTGAAAAATTTCAGCAGTTTTATCAGCTTCAGCAGTTTTAGCAGTTTCAGTCAATTTTGCACGCTTTGCACTAGGAGTAGAAACATTGCCAACACCAATTATTTTATCATTAATAGTAGGAGGTGTAGCAACATGTGAAGCATTAACATTACTAGTGGTGGTAATAGTCCAAACTTTAGCTACATTATTCTCTTTAGCTAGTTTTTCGTTTTCTTCTCTTACCCACCTAGATGCAATTCAGCCATCAATCTAATATTTTCATTAATTCGAACTTGGATGGCGTTTGTTGTAGTAACAATTTTATTATCATTATCCTCAGGTTTAGCAGCCATTTTATTAATTAAAGAAGATTGTGACGCAGACATGTATGAGATTCGGTTTTCAACATTTGAAAGCTTAGTTTGCAAACCAGAAATCTCCATATTTAAATTTTCAATTTGATTTCCTATATTTTTCAACAAGGCAGATTGTTCATTCATAGTTTTAGTAAACAACTGAATTTGCTCATATTGTGATTGCATAAAGCTCTTAGCAGCTCTTTCAATTTCTAACATCTTTTCCTCATTAGGCGAAACAAATCTACCATAAGAATTACCATAACCATTACCATTAGCAGAAGGATATGGCCTATAGTTGTTACCAGAATTATTCCTGTGAGCATTGTTGTTGAAATTATTACTTTTAATGAAGTTCACATCAACATGTTCTTCTTGGGCAACCAATGAAGCTAAAGGAACATTATTAGGATCAATATTAGATCTACCATTCACAAGCATAGACATAATAGCATCAATCTTATCACTCAAGGAGGAGGTTTCTTCAACAGAATTTACCTTCTTACCTTGTGGAGCTCTTTTTGTGTGCCATTCAGAGTAATTTATCATCATATCATCAAGAAGCTTTGTTGCCGCCCCCAAAGTAATGGACATAAAGGTACCTCCAGCAGCTGAATCCAATAGGTTCCGCGAAGAAAAATTCAATCCTGCATAAAAAGTTTGGATGATCATCCAAGTAGTTAGTCCATGGGTAGGGCAATTCTTCACCAAAGATTTCATTCTCTCCCATGCTTGAGCAACATGTTCATTATCTAATTGCTTAAAATTCATTATGCTACTTCTCAAAGATATAATTTTAGCGGGAGGATAATATCTACCAATAAAAGCATCCTTACATTTAGTCCATGAATCAATACTACTTCTAGGCAGAGATAGCAACCAATCTTTAGCTCTTACTCTTAAGGAGAAAGGAAACAATTTTAATTTTATAATGTCACCATCTACATCCTTATACTTTTGCATTTCACATAGTTCAACAAAATTATTAAGATGGGCAGCAGCATCATCAGAACTAACACCAGAAAATTGCTCTCTCATAACAAGATTTAGTAAAGAAGGTTTAATTTCAAAAAATTCTGCTGTAGTAGCAGGTGGAGCAATAGGTGTGCATAAGAAATCATTATTATTTGTGCTAGTTAAGTCACACAACTTAGTATTCTCAACAGTACCCATTTTAGCAGTAGTAAATAAAGCAAACTAAATAAAGTAAATGCAAGTAACTAATTTTTTTGTGTTTTTAGTATAGAGAAGAAGACAGTAAATAAAGTAAAACTAGCAACTAATTTTTTTGTATTTTTGATATAAGAGCAAACAAAGCAGTAAATAAAGTAAAGTAAAGCAGGACAAAAACAAAGTAAAGAGATTGGATGTGGGAGACTCCCCTTGCAGCATGTCTTGAGCTCCCCGGCAACGGCGCCAGAAAACTGTCTTGATGGCGTGTAAGACACACGTCCGTTGGGAACCCCAAGAGGAAGGTGTGATGTGTATAGCGACAAGTTTCCCTCAGTAAGAAACCAAGGTTATCGAACCAGTAGGAGTCAAGGAACACATGAAGGTTGTTGGTGGCGGAGTGTAGTGCGGCGCAACACCAGGGATTCCGGCGCCAACGTGGAACCTGCACAACACAATCAAAGTACTTTGCCCCAACGTAACGATGAGGTTGTCAATCTCACCGGCTTGCTGTAAACAAAGGATTAGATGTATAGTGTGGATGATGATGTTTGTTTGCGAAGAACAGTAAAGAATAGAGTTTGCAGTAGATTGTATTTCAGATATAAAGAATGGACCGGGGTCCACAGTTCACTAGTGGTGTCTCTCCCATAAGATAGCAGATGTTGGGTGAACAAATTACAGTTGGGCAATTGACAAATAAATAAGGCATAACAATGCACATACATATATCATGATGAGTACTATGAGATTTAGGCATTACGACAAAGTACATAGACCGCTATCCAGCATGCATCTATGCCTAAAAAGTCCACCATCAGGTTATCATCCGAACCCCTTCCAGTATTAAGTTGCAAACAACAGACAATTGCATTAAGTATGGTGCGTAATGTAATCAACACAAATATGCTTAGACAAAGCATTGATATTTTATCCCTAGTGGCAACAGCACATCCACAACCTTAGAACTTTCCGTCATCTGTCCCGGATTCAATGGAGGCATGAACCCACTATCGAGCATAAATACTCCCTCTTGGAGTCACAAGTATCAACTTGGCCAGAGCCTCTACTAGCAACGGAGAGCATGCAAGAACATAAACAACATATATGATAGATTGATAATCAACTTGACATAGTATTCAATATTCATCGGATCCCAACAAACACAACATGTAGCATTACAAATAGATGATCTTGATCATGATAGGCAGCTCACAAGATCTAACATGATAGAACAATGAGGAGAAGACAACCATCTAGCTACTGCTATGGACCCATAGTCCAAGGGTGAACTACTCACACATCGATCCGGAGGCGATCATGGTGATGAAGAGATCTCCGGGAGATGATTCCCCTCTCCGGCAAGGTGCCGGAGGCGATCTCCTGAATCCCCCGAGATGGGATTGGCGGCGGCGGCGTCTCTGGAAGGTTTTCCGTATCGTGGCTCTCTGTACTGGGGTTTTCGCGACGAAGGCTTTAAGTAGGCGGAAGGGCGGACTCGGAGGCGTCACGAGGGGCCCACACACTAGGGCGGCGAGGGCCCCTCCTTGGCCGCACCGCCTTAGTGTGTCGCCACCTCGTGGCCCCACTTCGTATCCTCTTCGGTCTTCTGGAAGCTTCGTGGAAAAATAAGACCTTGGGCGTTGATTTCGTCCAATTTCGAGAATATTTCCTTTGTAGGATTTCTGAAACCAAAAACAGCAGAAAACAAAGCAATCGGCTCTTCGGCATCTCGTCAATAGGTTAGTGCCGGAAAATGCATAATAATGACATATAATGTGTATAAAACATGTGAGTATCATCATAAAAGTAGCATGGAACATAAGAAATTATAGATACGTTTGGGACGTATCAAACACCACAAAGATGCCCAAATCCTTCACTCTCAAATTCCAACGAAGCTACTAAAGCTATTGGAGGAATACGAGATGAAGAACAAAAGAAGAGGAACACCAAATTTCTCTCCAAGATCTAGATCTAGATCTCCTCAATAGGTTTCCTCAAAAGTGAGCAAGAATCATGGAGGGATTGAGTGAGGGGAAGCTCTCATATATTCAACAATGGAGGAGAGCTTGAGGTAGAAGAAGAAGTGACCCAAAAAGAGAGAGAAGAAGGCTTAAATAGGTGGCCTCAAAATTCTGCCCGTTAGGGGCTTCATGGCTGGTAGTACCGGACAGCTAGGGGCGGTACTACCGCCGGTATGAAGCAAGGAGGCGAGCGGTGCGGACACGTGAGAGAAAAGCAGCAGCGCGCGAGGAAGGCAGGCCGGTAGTACCAGCTAGGTTGGGCCGGTACTACCGGCCCCTGGTCGACGTGGCCGCGCACTGGATGGGCTCCCACGCGGGAGAGAGGGGGACCAGTAACTCCGGCCGATCCCTAGCGGTACCACCAGCCGAGCCGGGGCGGTACCTCCGGCCTCGATATCGTCTGCGCGCCCAACACCCTGGAACTTGTACTGTAAGCATGCCTCTTTAGCGGTACCAGGGCGGTACCTCCGGTCGTGCTCTAGTGGAGGTACCGACCATGCCTGGGCGGTACCACCGGCCCCTGGCCACCCTTCCTCCTTTTCCTTCTTCTTTATCCAAATATGAGACAAACTTAAACCACAAAATCTAGAGTTTGGAAACTCCGATCGACATGAAACCAATTTTGTTGGAAAGGAGACAACAAGAGCTACCTGGAAACTAGTGGGGGATGATTTTCTATAATTTTTAGAGTGAACCCTCTAAACCCGGAGAACCGAGAAAAACTCGAAAATCGAAAACGCAACAAATGATATATGCGAAATCCGTTTTCGGTGAACTAGAGCTTGTCATGGAAATAACCACAAGCTCTAATACACCACGTGGATAAGATCCAAATAACAACCAAGAGATATGATGCAAGGATGCAAGGGTTTGACCGCAGTCCGAACGATACGATCGAGTTACTTTGTCGAGAGCCCCTTGATAGTACGACACTTAGCCTATAAACCGGTCTCCCAACTAAACCACGCGACCAGTAAGAAGAAACCCTATCAAGAGAAAACTTTAACCTTGCGCATTCCACTTGAGCTCAATGATGACGATCTTGGCCGTGAGATGGAACGCCTTTCTTGATTGTGCTTGCTTGATAAAGTCTTGCAGATTGCTCCCCCATAATCCACTATGGGAGAGCTTCTTCTTCGGTGCATCTTCACATATCCATGAACACATATATGAATGGAAAGCTTCAAGCATGTGAGCTCTCCGAGTTGACTCATCTTGAACTTGCACCTCATTTCTTCGTATTGCAATCTTGACGCCAACTTATGGTTCAAGCATTGTCTATGGACAACTCCTATAAATATAACTCAATGCAAACATTAGTCCATAGGGATTGTCATTAATTACCAAAACCACATATGGGGGCTCCATACTCTTTCAATCTCCGCCAAGACGGCACGAGATCAAAAGAAAAGGAAGTAGCCAGAAATTAGGGGCAAAAAGTTGTAGGATAACGTTGCATAGAAAACAAAAATTTTCCTACCGCGAACACGCAATCCAAGCCAAGATGCAATCTAGAAGATGGTAGCAACGAGGGGGTATCGAGTCTCACCCTTGAAGAGATTCCAAAGCCTACAAGATGAGGCTCTTGTTGCTGCGGTAGACGTTCACTTGCCGCTTGCAAAAGCGCGTAGAAGATCTTGATCACGATCGCTTCCGGCGCCACGAACGGGCAGCACCTCCGTACTCGGTCACACGTTCGGTTGTTGATGAAGACGACGTCCACCTCCCCGTTCCAGCGGGCAGCGGAAATAGTAGCTCCTCTTGAATCCGACAGCACGACGGCGTGGTGTCGGTGGTGGTGGAGAAATCCGGCGGAGCTTCGCTTAAGCGTGCGGGATGTGGTGGAGGAGAGATACCGCTAGAGTTTGGGGAGAGAGGGGAAGGCTAGGGCGCCGGCCAAGGGCAGCCCTAGGTGGTGCGGCCAAGAGTGGGCAGCCCCTCCCTCTCCTCCTCATTATATAGGTGGAAATCCCCAAGTGTTGGTATCCAAGTCTTCGAATAAGACCCCAACAATGAAACCTCCCATATGTAGGGAAACCTACCCAAGGTGGGAATCCCACTTGGGGTGGGATTCCCCCTTCCATGAGGGGGTTGGCCGGCCACCCTAGGGGAGTCCACCTTGGACTCCTCCCCTTTAGGGTTGGCTGGCCATGTAAGGTGGAGTCCCTCCGGGACTCTACTTTCCATGGTGATTTCTTCCGGACTTTTCTAGAACCTTCTAGAACCTGCCATAAATGCACCGGATCATTTCCAAACTTGGAATATGACTTCCTATATATGAATCTTATTCTCCGGACCATTCCGGAACTCCTCGTGATGTCCGGGATCTCATCCGGACTCCGAACAAATATTCGAACTCCATTCCATATTCAAGTTCTACCATTTCAACATCCAACTTTAAGTGTGTCACCCTACGGTTCGTGAACTATGCGGACATGGTTGAGTACTCACTCCGACCAATAACCAATAGCGGGATCCGGAGATCCATAATGGCTCCCACATATTCAACGATGACTTCAGTGATCGAATGAACCATTCACATACGATACCAATTCCCTTTGTCACGCGATATTTTTACTTGTCCGAGGTTTGATCATCGGTATCACTCTATACCTCGTTCAACCTCGTCTCCTGACAAGTACTCTTTACTCGTACCGTGGTATGTGGTCTCTTATGAACTTATTCATATGCTTGCAAGACATTAGACGACATTCCACCGAGAGGGCCCGAGTATATCTATCCGTCATCGGGATGGACAAATCCCATCGTTGATCCATATGCCTCAACTCATACTTTCCGGATACTTAATCCCACCTTTATAACCACCCATTTACGCAGGTGGCGTTTGATGTAATCAAAGTACCTTTCCGGTATAAGTGATTTACATGATCTCATGGTCATAAGGACTAGGTAACTATGTATCGAAAGCTTATAGCAAATAACTTAATGACGAGATCTTATGCTACGCTTAATTGGGTGTGTCCATTACATCATTCATATAATGATATAACCTTGTTATTAATAACATCCAATGTTCATGATTATGAAACTAATCATCCATTAATCAACAAGCTAGTTTAAGAGGCATACTAGGGACTTCTTTGTTGTCTACATATCACACATGTACTAATGTTTCGGTTAATACAATTATAGCATGATATATAAACATTTATCATAAACATAAAGATATAAATAATAACCACTTTATTATTGCCTCTAGGGCATATCTTCCTTCAGTCTCCCACTTGCACTAGAGTCAATAATCTAGTTTACATTTGTAAAGATATAACACCTTGGCCTTCTGGTGCTTTATCATGTATTGCTCACGGGAGAGGTTTTTAGTCATCGGATCTGACACGCTCAGAAACGTATGTATTTTGTAATTTATTTGCGTCTCAACGCATCACTCATTTCCAAATGAGTTGGCATTAAATATGTTTGATCTTCTGGTGGAACCTTAATTTCGCTATCTGAAATATGTCACTATTATTGTCACACACAATATAGCTTCAAAGTTCCGACTCTGTCGGAACTACACCAAGTTCTCAAAGAACCTCTTGACTTAACATCCTTTGTCATTGTCAAAATAATGACATACTCTGCCTTCTTTTGTAGAATCCTTCACAATATTTAGAACTCTTCTAAATCTAGCATAGACAACTTCTAGCTCATTGTGCTACCTTTTAAACAACACTTAGTCTAATTTGAGATTGAAATTATATTTTATATGTGACAAAACCAATATCGGTGTAACACCTTAAAACGATTTGTTTGTCATTTCTTCATACAAAAAAATATATATATCCTTAGTTCTTCTAAAGTACTCAAGGATATTCTTACTGTCGTCCAATGATCATCATATGAATCATTCTGGTATATGCTCATAACACTTTATAGCACATGATATCCGATTGTGTACATATTATTCGTGATCTATAATCACTCATGTGTTTTTACTCATTGAGTGTCAGATACATTCAAGTCTTGTTAAACCTTTACATGACAAGAACATTTTCTTAATATTTCTATATTGAACTACTTCAATATCCATCATATGTACTTTGACTTAAACTTATTTATGTGTTTCAATCTATCTTCATAGATCTTGACACTAAATTTGTTTCAGATCCATATCCTTTCATTGAAGTTAATTCTCAATGAAACCTTTTTAATCAAGTATATAATTACATCATTTATAACCAACTATATGTCACCTACATAAAGTATTATAAATGTGTCTTAGCGCTCCCACTTAATTTCTTGCAAATGCAAGCCTCTTCATCGTCTCTGATGAAATCAAAAACTCTTTGACTATTTCATCTGGTGAAGATTCCAACTCCGTGATACTTACTTCATCCAATTTTTCGATAAGTCAAGCTTTCTTCAAGGATATTTCATCCAAGTCTATCAATTTCATAGATCCATTTACTTTCATAAAGTATTCATCTATCTTGGATTTCATGGCGCATGGCCATTTTAACGGAGTCCGGGCCCATCATAACTTCTTTGTTTTGTAGTTGGTTTATCATTGTTCAAAATCAATCCTTTGTCCACAAATCATTTATTTGATCACAAAGTAAACCATACCTACAAGGTTCAATATGTACTTCGATCTCCATGGCTAAAACACTTTGTATTCATGAGAGCCATGATCGTCGTGGCCACTTCCGAAACCAATTCCGATGCTGCGCTACTCTGATCATTATGCTCAGGTTCATAAACCTTATCAAATTATATTGTCCTCCCACTCAAATACTTCACTCGAAACAATTTCTCGGAAATAAGAAACATTGACAAACACTTTTGTCTTTGTCTCGTGGGAAGAATTCCCAATTAAATCTCTGGGATAACCAACAAAGACATTCATCCGATTTTGGTTGACTATTAGGGTTTATACCCATGCCATAACTTGTATGGTGTCATTTCAACGGATCATGATGATGCTCTATTCAGTGTAAAAGCGGTAGTCACTAAAACATAATCCACAAAAATATAATGGCATTAATATTTTATCTCATCATTGATCCAACAAAGTTTGGATATATCTCTTGGATACTTCATCATCACTATGATACTCCAAGAAACGTAAGTTGTAGAACAATTTCATAACTCTCTTAGATGTTCGCTAAAACTCGTAATTCAAATATTTCCACCATGATCCAATCATAGATATTTGATTTCTATTACGATGATTTCCACTTCATACTGAAATTTATTTGAATCCATTCAAAGTTTTAAACTTCTTCCTTATTGAATATATCCATATATATGTACTCAATTCATTGTTGGAAGTTTTTATGAAGTAGAAGAATCTCCCGCACACAACTATGCCCAGTGAACCACATACATCATCATGTATGTTTCCACTAAGTTAGTTGCCCGTTCAACTCTTGGCCTATGAACGGTATTTTAGTCATTCTTTTTAGAAAATATTTGCAAGCGCCAAATGATTCAAAAATCAAGTGACTCCAAAAATCCATTTGCATGGAGTTCCTTCATGCATTCCTTTCTAACATGACCTAAATGGCGGTTCCACAAATAAGTGGAATTCAAATCATTTGCCTTATGGCATTTTAGCGTCGATGTTATGTATGTGTGTTTCACCATTAAGATTTATAATAACTTATCCATCGTACATGGAGTAATGTCATAATTTGAACAACTCATTGTTTTCATTTGACCGAGCAAAATAACAATTATTAAGTTCTTTATTATAAATTCTAAGGGCTAGATAGAATGCCAACGACGAACATAATAACACTTTATTTTGTTCCATACGTGCATTCCTATCATATTCCTTGTCAGTCACTTAGGCCATTGTATTCTTGTATTGCGTTGTTTTGTATGACACTTCATACCAACCAATATAGTACTAATACCCAAGAATTTCATAGTGTGACTTAACTAGGAATACAACCATAACATGTATATCATTTATATACACCCGAGCTAGACTTTCTAGTCTTTTCTTTTCTTTTTGCCAAAATATCTTTTGCAGTTTCTCTTTTAGCTTTCCTCATTATTCAGAAAACACTTCAACATCATTAACTTCTAGGTTTGTTGGTCAAATACCAATAACCTTGAGGTTCTTACTTTGAAGTTGATCATCATATGATAAGTGTTCCGGATTTCACTATTAGTAACCTTGTAATATGGTGAACAATTTCACTCATAATTTTATCCATTGTATCATGATGACTTTCCGAGACCATGTCCGTACATGCTAGGCTCATAAAGTTTTAACCTTGGTATTCGCATGTGCAAATCTGGCTTGCACCCGTTGTATGCACACGTAGAATCTATCACACCCGATCATCACGTGATGCTTCGATACGACGAGTCTTAGCAACGGTGCATACTAAGGATGATAACTTCATGGATATGCGAATATCATTAGTGCCCCAATAGTTGGAGGATTGTGACGCCCGGCGTCTTCAACCTTCATACATTCCCATAAAACTTATGAGTTTATGTAGTCTCACCATATAATATTCTATCATCTTGCAATAAGGTCTTAGATATCTCATATATCTCATACCTTGATTATTTCTGAAAACTAAATTTTCAGCTCCTTACTTTTCAAACAAATTTGAACTTCAAGTTTGACGGAGACAAGATAACTTTAGGTACTAATTGAAACCATAGCTCTTTGAATCAAAAAAGTGAGGTTTACTAAAAGTTTGCAATAGGACTTAATCATTTATTGATTCATTAACAATACGGTACCAATCCGTAAAGTTTCTTATCAGATTTTAACAGTATTTCTATCTCAATAACAAGACTAGCGCATAGTAGAAAACGGATGCCAATACTACAAAAAATAATTCAAAATACTACTCAGACTATGTTTATGATAATTAGTTCATGTTCTAATATTATTACTAATGAACTCCCACTTAATACAACATCCCTCATAGTTGTTAAGTGGTACACGATCCAAATCCATTACACCAAAACCGATCATCACGTGAGATGATGTAGCTTCAATGGTGAACATCTACATGTTGATCATATCATCCATATGACTCGTGTTCAACCTTTCGGTTTCCGTTGTCCCGAGGTCATGTCTGTACATGCTAGGCTCGTCAAGCAAACCCAAGTATTCCGCGTGTGCAACATGGCTTACACCCGTTGTATATGAACGTTGAATCTATCACATCCGATCATCACGAGATGCTTCGAAACGACGAACTTTGGCAACGGTGCATACGAGGGGAGAACACTTTATTATCTTGATATTAATGTGAGGGATCATCTTATAATGCTACCGTCGCGATCTAAGCAAAATAAGATGCATAAAGGATTAACATCACATGCAATTCATATGTGATATGATATGGCCCTTTAGTCTTTGCGCCTTCGATCTTCATCTCCAAAGCACGGACATGATCTCCATCATCAACGGGCATGATCTCCATCATCGTCGGCGTAGCGTCAAGGTTCATGGCGCCGTCTTCATGGTTGTTCACCTCATGTAGCAACTATTACAACTACTTTGAAATACTACTCAACATGAAATTTAAAGACAACCATAAGGCTCCTGCCGGTTGCCACAATACAATAATGATCATCTCATACATATTCATCATCACATTATGGCCATATCACATCACCAAACCCTACAAAAACAAGTTAGACGTCTCTAATTTGGTTTGCATATTTTACGTGGTTTAGGGTTTTCGAGTAAGATCTAATCTACCTACGAACATGAACCACAACGGTGATACTAGTGTTGTCAATAGAAGAGTAAATTGAATCTTCACTATAGTAGGAGAGACAGACACCCGCAAAGCCTCTTATGCAATACAAGTTGCATGTCGAACGAGGAGCAAGTCTCATGAACGCGGTCATGTAAAGTTAGCCCGAGCCGCTTCATCCCACTATGCCACAAAGATGCAAAGTACTCAAACTAAAGACAACAAGAGCATCAACGCCCACAAAACCATTGTGTTCTACTCGTGCAACCATCTATGCATAGACACGGCTCTGATACCACTGAAGGATAACGTTGCATAGAAAACAAAAATTTTCCTACCGCGAACACGCAATCCAAGCCAAGATGGAATCTAGAAGATGGTAGCAACGAGGGGGTATCGAGTCTCACCCTTGAAGAGATTCCAAAGCCTACAAGATGAGGCTCTTGTTGATGCGGTAGACGTTCACTTGCCGCTTGCAAAAGCGCGTAGAAGATCTTGATCACGATCGCTTCCGGCGCCACGAACGGGCAGCACCTCCGTACTCGGTCACACGTTCGGTTGTTGATGAAGACGACGTCCACCTCTCCGTTCCAGCGGGCAGCAGAAGTAGTAGCTCCTCTTGAATCCGACAGCACGACGGCGTGGTGTCGGTGGTGGTGGAGAAATCCGGCGGAGCTTCGCTTAAGCGTGCGGGATGTGGTGGAGGAGAGATACCGCTAGAGTTTGGGGAGAGAGGGGAAGGCTAGGGCGCCGGCCAAGGGCAGCCCTAGGTGGTGCGGCCAAGAGTGGGCAGCCCCTCCCTCTCCTCCTCATTATATAGGTGGAAATCCCCAAGTGTTGGTATCCAAGTCTTCGAATAAGACCCCAACAATGAAACCTCCCATATGTAGGGAAACCTACCCAAGGTGGAAATCCCACTTGGGGTGGGATTCCCCCTTCCATGAGGGGGTTGGCCGGCCACCCTAGGGGAGTCCACCTTGGACTCCTCCCCTTTAGGGTTGGCTGGCCATGTAAGGTGGAGTCCCTCCGGGACTCTACTTTCCATGGTGATTTCTTCCGGACTTTTCTAGAACCTTCTAGAACCTGCCATAAATGCACCGGATCATTTCCAAACTTGGAATATGACTTCCTATATATGAATCTTATTCTCCGGACCATTCCGGAACTCCTCGTGATGTCCGGATCTCATCCGGGACTCCGAACAAATATTCGAACTCCATTCCATATTCAAGTTCTACCATTTCAACATCCAACTTTAAGTGTGTCACCCTACGGTTCGTGAACTATGCGGACATGGTTGAGTACTCACTCCGACCAATAACCAATAGCGGGATCCGGAGATCCATAATGGCTCCCACATATTCAACGATGACTTCGGTGATCGAATGAACCATTCACATACGATACCAATTCCCTTTGTCACGCGATATTTTTACTTGTCCGAGGTTTGATCATCGGTATCACTCTATACCTCGTTCAACCTCGTCTCCCGACAAGTACTCTTTACTCGTACCGTGGTATGTGGTCTCTTATGAACTTATTCATATGCTTGCAAGACATTAGACGACATTCCACCGAGAGGGCCCGTGAGTATATCTATCCGTCATCGGGATGGACAAATCCCACCGTTGATCCATATGCCTCAACTCATACTTTCCGGATACTTAATCCCACCTTTATAACCACCCATTTACGCAGGTGGCGTTTGATGTAATCAAAGTACCTTTCCGGTATAAGTGATTTACATGATCTCATGGTCATAAGGACTAGGTAACTATGTATCGAAAGCTTATAGCAAATAACTTAATGACGAGATCTTATGCTACGCTTAATTGGGTGTGTCCATTACATCATTCATATAATGATATAACCTTGTTATTAATAACATCCAATGTTCATGATTATGAAACTAATCATCCATTAATCAACAAGCTAGTTTAAGAGGCATACTAGGGACTTCTTTGTTGTCTACATATCACACATGTACTAATGTTTCGGTTAATACAATTATAGCATGATATATAAACATTTATCATAAACATAAAGATATAAATAATAACCACTTTATTATTGCCTCTAGGGCATATATCCTTCAAAAATAACTTCCAGAAAGAAAACATTTATCGTACATAGAGTATGGCATGTGAGACCCATAAGCCAACAACTTTCTCAACATTTCAGAGGCGGCATGAGATCGAAAGAAAAGGCCAGTGAACAAATATTAGGAGCCAAAAATAATCCAAAAAAAGAAACTTTTATTGTACATAGAGAATGACAAATGGGTCCCATTTTGCAGCAACGGTCTCAACGTTTTAAAGGTGGCACGAGATCGATAGAAAAAGGTAAGTGACCAAATATCAGGTGCAAAAAATAACTCCAAGAAAGAAAATGTTTATTTTTCATGGAGGATGACATGCGGGTCCCATTTTGCAGTAACGATCCCAATGTTTCCAAGGCAGCACAGGATCGAAAGAAAAAGTAAGCAGCGAAAAATCAGGGGGTTAAAAAATCAAAGAAAAGAAACATCTATCGTTCAGAGAGGATGACATGCGTGACCCATGAGCCTGCAGCGTAAACGCCTCGATCGAAGAACGTGAACAAGATGGCACGATCGAGAAAAAGAAACATCAGTAGAGACACTGCCATTTGGGCCCTACATCCCTGAGCGGTGCGAATTTACGTTGACTTGGCATTCACCTGAGAATTCATCATGCGCCACGTCCCGGGCCACCATATGTGACGTTTTCCACGTTTCCGTTGGGCTAGATGACCTAAAAAACGAGATTTTTTTGACATGCACCATGGTGGGAGCAAAAATTCTCGGGGATGGTGCATCAGCAACCACGGCGCGACTTTAAATTCGTTAGCCATGACAACTTTTCTTGTAGTAAACCTTGCAAGATATGCGGGGAGTTGCATCTGAACAGGTCTTTTACCTAACCCTGTAAGAGAAATTGTAAACAAGTAAACCCCTTAAACCCCTGTACTCATCTTTAGTTTGCATTGAGATTTTACACCATGTAGCATACACCATTAACTATCTTTATAATTTTATTTCGTGTTTTTCTAAAACTTTATAACACGAATTCCAAGTGTTTGAAAACAAAGAGCTACATGTAGCTCAGCCTCCAAAACGTCACACTACGCATAGTTAACTATATATATAATCTCCGACGCAAAATTGTGTACACTATATGTTACCATTGATTTTTCTGTTCTACGTCACTACGTGCCATGATAGTATGATACGGTATCATATCATGGTATCGCTGTCATCTCTCTGTTTACCAAATTCTTTTTTGCGGGGACCAATTATGGTGATGCATTAGCATTTTGCGGAAGCACAAATCGAATGTGAAGAAGAGGTGTTGAACCGAGCAGGTGATCGTCGACGCGGGTGACACGGACCATGTAGACCGAGCCACGCGCACCTACATGAAGTTCCACGTTTAACATTTGGATGCCACGTCAAAAGATGAGTACACAAAAGCGGTTGTTTGTTGGAAAAAACGAACCTGCCCTGCCCAAACCAAATCGGAATTGGAGCGCTAAGAAATGATGAAAATTTGGAGACGAGGGCGCCAAACGATTGACACCTAGCTGCTAGCTGGGCTGGAGCTTTGGAGATTTCCAGACTGGGCAACCGCTGTTCTGTTCCCCCAAAATTTCCCCCCATCCCGCTCTTCCCACCTCCGCGCTTCTTTTTCACTCCTCCGCTCCCTTCTTTTCCCCTCAAAACGCAAATCGAAAACGAGAGCGCCAAGCAAATCGAATACCCTCCATCTCGCCCACCCGCCGCCCCGCCACGATCCGGGGGTCCTCGTCCCCGCCGCCACCGCGCGTCTAGCCGAGCTCCTCCGCCTGTCGCGGGCTCCCCGACGACACCCGCCTCGCCCGCCCGCTCCCGCCGGACCATCCCGGTAAGATCCAAAGCTTCCTACTACAGTTTTCTATTGCTCTGTTTCCGCGTTCGTCTCAGCTGACTCCGTAGCGGCTGAGGCGAGGTTAGGCGGGCCTTGTAGGGGATTTGTCTGCGACAGACGCCGGTCTTGGAAAAATCACACACGGGGCGTCGATTCCAGAAAAAAATTGGGGTACCGGAGACCGTAACGGGGTTTCTTGAATATTGGGGGTTTCCAGGCGATGCAGCCATTTGGTCAGTAAAGCACGCACCCTTCTGCTTTTCCTCATTTTCGAGCAACTGGCTAAGAGCAGGTCTAACAGACCCCTTAAAAGCCCCAACCCTGTAAAATAACCGCCAATATACGGGGTAGAGCTCTACCCGGCCGTCTAGCAGACCCCGTAAATCAGCCCCGGTATCGAATTTTTACAGTTTTGGCTACGGGGCGGCTCCTCGCCCCTTACAAGTACAGGGTGGGAGGGTGAATACAGGGCGAACCCCTCACCTTGGCGGGCTGAAATTTCAGCTCGCAACTGCTTCTGCGCACTGTAGCGGGCGGCGGCCATGGCGGGCGTCCGGAGCGGGAGCGGGCGCGGCCGGCGTGGGGACGGCCGGAGCGGGCGCGGCCGGAGCGGGCACGGCCAGGGCCGGCGGCGGCCGGGGCAGGAGCGGGCGTAGCCAGTGCGGACGCGGCCGTGGGGGGTGGGGGGCGGCCAGGGCGGGAGCAGGCGCGGCCAGCCGTGGCTCGCGCGCGGCCGGGGCGGGAGCGGGCGCGGCCGGCCTTGGAGGATGGGGGGCGGCCGGGGCGGAGCTGGAGCGGGCGGCGGCCGACGGCCGGAGCAGAGCGCGGCCATGGCCGGGGCGGGGGACGGCGGGCGGCCGGGGCGGAGCAGGGCCGGCGGCGGGGTGCCGGGGCAGGGCAGGGGCGGCCGGGGCAGGGGCTGAGCAGGGCGGCCGGGGCAGTTTTGAAGAGCTGTGCCTGTGATGCACGCACGAGGTCTGGGAAGAAAGAGAGAAGGAAGAAGAGAAGAAAAAAGAATTGGCATATTCTGGGAATATTCTTCTTTACAGTTTAGACATACGGGGTCTGCTAGCTCGTCCGAGTTTTCGGCCGGCGAAAAATGAATACAGGGCCCTGTACTCGCGTTTTAAGGGGCGAAAAAATACGGGGCCTGTTAGACATGCTCTAAGAGTAAGCAACGTGGGTTCGCGTCTTCACTGATTCGGTATATGCCCGTGCAAATTGCTTTCCGTCTTGTTCTGCTTTACTTTGCATTGGGTATACTATCTGCAATATCTCGGGTTTTGCGTTTGCTGCTTAGACCGTGGTACAACACTAGTTACATTACATTATATCGCCTTCTATCTATAGTCCGGTGTTCTAAGTGCTAACTTATCATTATTATGCACAATCTTCCTTCTCTCCCCTTTTGTAATTCTGCAGACTAGTTTATATCCACACGCTGCTGCTTGATTGTTTTTACTAGTATCCTAGATACTTTCTCCAGTGCACCACGACTCCTAGAGACACATTCTTTTATATCCTACCTTATGTATTAGCTTGTTGGAGTCATACTAATTGTGCTTCCCTATCGTGTAGGTTGGGTCACAGGTCCAATGCCTCTCCTCAACAAGAAACCTTTCTCCTTGCTGGAGCCACCAAAGGACTTGGACCCTGAGCAGGCGGTTTTCCAAATTCGCTTCACCAAGGAGATATTCCTAGATTACCAGTATCCTCTTTCACTACACTGCCGCAGCTTAATTCATCTTTGCTTTTCATCTCTTTGGGAGTAGTAATCCTTGTTGCTGTTTATGCCTTTTACATATGCACTGGAATATGTCAACCCTGTTGTTGGTTCCAAACTTCCAATGCGTCTGCCCTTAACAATTGGTCACCAGAGAATATGTTAAGAGGTTGAACCTTTATCGCCAGAGAGTTTGGACATGTAACGTGTCTGGGAAATCCAATTTGACTTTCGAAGAAGCTTTGGTGTCTGAGCACCAGGCGATGGAGAAGGTTCAGAACTTACCGACAGAGATAATGGCTCATGTTCTCAGGATGACTCAGTACAGTAAGTTCAAATATTTCTGGATGATTTTGTGCAAATGCTTCACTTGATTTGAATGACAACATATTTTGCGTCACCTTTTCTTTCAGGCACCCTTGGCTTAATTGAGCTTGTCAACAAGATATATGTTGCTCTCCAGGAAGATGTATTTGAAGGAATAGAGTTGCATGCTAAAAAGGATGATGCTGAAGCTCCCTGCAAGATTTTGAAGATTTTAGATTCTGGTGACACAAAGTTGTATGAGGTGGGCTGGATTCGTCAAGGCAAGAGCAAGACTGTGATCAACACGTCAGTAGTCAAAGCTACAGATCTGATACGCCGCAGGGCGCCTGTTAGCAGGAATATTCTGAAGCTTTTGATCCGGGATTCAACATCACATAGTACCCCATGGATTCTACATGAACATCTTGCCAAGAAATATGGCATATCCATGGAGCCCCCTAATGACATAATGGTAAGCATTCTCTTGCCTATATTACTTCTCATGTATGTTATAATACTGAAACTAGCTTTCTTCTTCTAGTATGGTGAAGGTTTGCAAAAGAAAGGGAGGAAAAGGCATGACTGTGTAACTACTGAAGATGGGAGAAAAAAGTCCAAGAAAGGTGATTCAGTTGAACTTGCACCATCTGCTGTAATAATTTTGGTAGCAGGTTTTTGACATCCGCCCTTGCTGATTTTTGTATGTTTGCCAGACGAGGGACATGCATCTGTGCCAATTAAGTACCCAATAGATGATCTCTTAGTAAGCCCTGCTGCAGATGATCCTGCTTTGTTGAAGAGGCCTCCTCTGGTTACAGATTTTGGGATACCAAGAAATTCTGTGGGAGATTTACTTATGGTATGGGACTTCTGCTTATCTTTTGGGAGGGTTCTGAATCTGTACCCGTTTTCACTAGCAGATCTGGAGAATGCAATTTGCCACAAAGAAAGCAATGTTCTTATTGTGGAAATACATTCAGCACTGTTCCGTTTGCTTATTGAGGATGACAGTGATTATTTTACAGCTCTGCAGACCAACAAAAGGAAATCAAAGGTTTTCCTTTTACCTGTTAAATTAGCCTTGTCTCGCTTCCTTTCCATCTACTGAATATACTAATTTCTTCTATTTGTATGCTTCTCTGCAGTTAAGTTCAGAAAAGTGGGCTGAATATCTTAGTTTTTTCTTGGAGAAGACAGAGATTGAAGAACTCTCCTGTAACTCTGGGGCTGTAAGAAGGGGTTACTATGGTCCTATAGACGTTGACATAAAACTTAAGATTCTCCAGGAACTAGTCGAAGAAGCTATTGCAACTGATGCTATAAGAGAGAAACTAAGTGAGCGGGTAGAGCAGCAACAGGCTCTTGTTGCAACAAAAAGAGAGATTGCCAGAAAGGAGAGAGAAGAGAAAAACAAAAACAGTAAAGATGAGAACAATGATGTTGTACAAGATGGCAACGAGTGTGTTGATGAGCAGCGTAAGGGGAAAGAAGAAAGCGATAAGAGAGATGTTTCCGCAAGCAAGACGGAAAGAAAATTGCATCTGGTGAGCACCTGACTCCAGTTTACTCATGTGTGAATGCATCTCTATGGATTTAACATGTTTCATTGTCACTGACTGCTATTTATACCGAGTTTAGCTACTGTGCTTATCAAATCTGAAATATATTTGTAGGTGCGACACCTTGAAACTGAGAAGGCAAAATTATCCATCCGTGCCAGCCCTCTTGGGAAAGATAGAAACTATAATAGGTACTGGTTTTTCAAACGTGAAGGAAGGCTTTTTGTTGAAAGTGCAGATTGCAAAGAATGGGGATACTACAGCACGAAGGAAGAGGTAATTGCTATTGCTCTGACTGTTAAGAGAGTTTGTTAAGGCTTTCGGTAGCTATGGTTGTTTAACTATATGCTAATTTTGAATGACAGCTTGATGTGCTCATGAGCTCACTAAATGTGAAAGGTATACGAGAGAGAGCTCTCAAAGTGCAGCTGGAGAAGTTCTATAATAGCATAAGGTACATAGATTGTGATCTTTACAATTGGTTACTGTTGGGTTTCTTTTTTTGTTGGTTGCAGAAAAGGTACTTATATGGTAGAAGCAAACATCGTTGCCTTCATTATGTCTTTTCTCTCCAAATGGCTACTTACCCTCTTGTTATAGTTACTGCACATGTTCTATTATAACTGGAAAGAACATGGGTTCATCTCACAAGCCACCTACTTTGTTTCCTTGATTATGGAAGACTTCTTCCAAAGCTTTGATGTTCAGTTGTCTAGTGCTAGAAGGTCCACAATGATTTGATTCTGATCATCCAATAATCTTGTTACAGACTTGCAATCTTACATCATTTACACTCAGTAATAGCAAAATGGACATGGCACTGTTGCCATTTCATCAATGAAGTGTCGACTAACCCTTTTTCTCTACATGTTGCAGCAATGCGCTAGAGAAGCGATTGAAAGAGATCACTCACAAAATATCACTCGAGGAGGCTGTGCTGCGCCGTTCCACCCGTGTTCGAGCTCAGCCAAGGGACAGCCCTTCCATGGCGTTCCTGAAGTACGTCAACAAATGGAACGAACACTAAGCTATTGGATGACATTGTTTGCGCTAGGAGATTATGATGGCCTCGTGGGGCGTTCTCTGTGATCTGCATTCCCTGTGGCTGCTCCTGGAGGCTGGAGACATGGTCACCCAGCCACCTTGGGATCTTGGTTTGCAAGATTGCAGAGTGCACAATGGGAGGACTTATTTCTGCCTCTCGCTGGAGCTAGTACTCCCTCTAGAGCTAGCATTTGAAATATATCCTTCTTAGAGCAATGTATCTTAGCTGTAATAAGAGAATATGGTACTAGAGCATTAGGTAGGAATATGTATGCTGTTTTTTTCATGTTAATCTTATATGTCACCAGGGCACTCTTCTCTGGGTGTAATTTTGCTTTTGGCAAAAATCGCAAGGGAATGCGGTAGTTTCTTTTTATTTCTGGAACAAAGAATGTAGTAACAGTCTGTCCCTTGACTTCAAGGGCAAACGTGTCTTCATCCAAGTCCCCAAGGTTACTATCTCTGTTCTATAATTCTTGCTCTGGTTTTATTTTAAATTTGTCATTGACCCTCTTCAACAGATCTTTGAATTGACCACCCAACACGATCTTCTACACAAGATTAGAGGAAGAGGAAACATCATTAGAACTTCTATATATGGATGATGTGGTGGCTTTTGTGGCTCCCTACAAAGAGGAAATTACTAATCGAGGTCACTGGCCTGACACATTTCCAAAAGAGCTTGATGGTGCCAATAAAATGTCATAACATAGATCTTGATGAGGTGCTTCGTGAGTCGTGACTTGCCGGTGATCTATGCATCCTTTCCTAAGTCGTTTGGTATCCATCATTTGGGTATGTAATCCTGGAATTCATTTTGGAATTTCCTAGGTGGGCTGTTTGGTTGTCACAGAATTGGTCAGTCATTTCATTTAGGAAATCTAGCAAAATGATGCCATGAGTAATCACAATTCCAAGCTGAGACCTATCATTTGTGTTTCTCTACCGAAGCCATTTACAAATTCAATATTGAATTCTGCTGTTACTTGCAATTTCTGTGGCAATCAAACAAGTATGCATTTCTGGAATTACAATGTAAGTGAAATGTATTCATTTCAAAATGCTACAAACAAAATGAAAGCCTAACAAACGACTTCAAAAGTATTTAGGCATCCATCCCTCCGTGCGGTAAATAAAGAGGGTTGATTTCTAACCGTTTGAGGATAAAATAGCTGGAAAGCTAGTCACTTGGGAAGGGGGAAATATCCATGTGACGGGCCAGGTGACTCTTATCAAATCTGTGCTTACCACACAAGCAATCTTCCACCTCACCCCGCTCATCATCCCTTCGGGTTATCTTGCTACCATGAATAGAATTAAACGTGTCCTTTTGTGGCTGAAACTAGGGAGGTTTCTGTGATGAATGTAAGTTGAATTGGGAGCCGGCGTGTAGGCCTACAAATCCTCCGCCATCGCCTCCATCTCCACCTCCGCCTTGAGTTGTTTGCCGTGGTTAACCCCAACCGGCTGGCTTGTTTATATATTATGATCAACTTGTACAATAAGATTACATCGGTATAAAATACCGTACACGTATACAAACGTATATACAACTCTAACACTCCCCCTCAATCTAAACCGTCGTGAACAAGGTTAAGATTGGAACTAAAATGACGAAGCGCAAGCTGAGTAGCAGGCTTCGTAAACACATCAGCCAGCTGGTGGGCGGTGGAGATGAAACGAACATCAACCGCAGCAAGCGCGACTTTCTCGCGAACGAAGTGAAAATCAATCTCGATATGCTTCGTGCGAGCATGAAAAACCGGATTGACAGATAAGTATGTGGCACCGATGTTATCACACCATAAGACAGGAGGTCGGGGTTGAAACACTCCAAGCTCCCGCAGCACAGACTGAATCCAAACAGCCTCGGCGGTGCCATTGGCCAGAGCCTTATATTCTGCCTCGGTACTGGAGCGAGACACAGTCGGCTGCTTGCGAGAACTCCAGGACACAAGATTAGGACCAAGAAAGACTGCAAACCCGCCCGTGGAACGACGATCATCAGGGCAGCCAGCCCAATCCGCATCAGTAAAGATACTGAGGTCCATAGAAGGAGAGCGACGAAAACGCAGGCCAGTCGACACAGTGCCTCGAACAAAGCGCAGAATACGCTTGACCGCCTCGTAATGGGCAGTAGTCGGCTGTGACAGGTACTGACAAACCTTGTTGACAGCAAACGACAAGTCAGGGCGCGTCAATGTGAGGTACTGGAGTCCCCCAACCAAACTCCTGTACTTGAAAGCATCCTCTGAACCAAGCGGTGTGCCGAGATCGCGTGTCAACTTGTCAGAAGTGGACATAGGCGTAGAGACCGCCCGACTCTGCTCCATGTTGGCCCGATGTAGGAGATCAAGGGCATAACGGTGTTGAGACAACACAAGCCCCGAAGGAGAGTAAGCAACCTCAATCCCAAGGAAATACTCCAAGCGCCCAAGATCCTTGATAGGAAAAGAACCTGACAAGGTGGCAACAAGCTTCTCAACTGCAACTGAAGAGGATCCAGCCAGGACAATGTCATCGACATAGACAAGCATATAGACCACCACACCGGCATGAGCAAAGATGAACAAAGAGGTATCCGCTGTACTGGCAACAAAACCAAGCTGATGGAGCTTATCACTAAGGCGCGCATACCAGGCACGAGGCGACTGTTTGAGACCACAGAGAGCACGTTGCAACTTACAGACATGCTGCGGATATTGCGGATCCTCAAAACCAGGCGGCTGCTGCATATAGACTTCCTCAGTGAGAAAACCATGAAGAAAAGCGTTACTCACATCAATCTGACGAAGGCACCAACCGCGAGAAACAGCAAGAGACAGAACAAGTCGAACTGTGACTGGCTTGACCACCGGGCTGAACGTGTCATGATAATCAATACCGTGCTGCTGCGTGAAGCCTCGAGCGACAAGTCGTGCCTTGTATTTATCAACCGAACCATCAGGTCGGAACTTTGTTTTGAAAATCCACTTGCTTCCAACAATGTTAGTGCCAGGAGGACGAGGGACCAAGACCCACGTCCGATTCTTCTGAAGTGCATCAAACTCAGATTCCATAGCGCTACGCCAAGCAGGCTCAGTCAAAGCAGTGCGATGTGAGGCTGGTTCCACCAGAACAGCACGACGGCGATAGGGATCATAGCGAACCGTGCCGTCCTGATAAATCTTGGGACGAAAGACAGCATTGCGCTGCCGCGTGACGATGACCCGAGGTGGCTCAGCGCCAGGTGTTGCAGACGATGCCGGCGAGTCGAGGGGACTCGGTGGCGCTGGCGACGACCCAGGCGAGGCCGGGGGCGAAGCAGAGGGCGAGTCCGGCGCAGCACTGGACGAGGCATCCACAGTGCCAGGCGTGGACGTGGTCGGCCCAGGTGAGGGCCCGGTCTGCCCAGGCGTGGGCGAGGAAGGCGTCTGCCGCACAGGCGGGCAGGCAAGAGCTGGGCCGCCAGGCGCGACACTGCTCGAGCCACATGGTGCCTCTGCATGAGAAGGCGCACGTCCCGAGGCATGCAAAGGCGGGACGTCGATCCGCTGGTCCGGCTGCATGGAAGAAACCTGCACAGGGAAGCTCTCAACAGAAACAGGTGCATTAGCAACATGGTAATGTCATAACTACACGTGTCGGTGCTCTGAGTAACTGGTTCAGTGGAAGGAAATGACACAGGTAGCAGTTTAGAGACATCAACGACAACACCCGGAGTAGAAAAAGGGAACACCTTCTCATCGAACACGACATCACGAGAGAGATGTATATGCGACCAGTGGAGCGATCAAGGCACTTGTAGCCTTTATGCATGGGACTATAGCCAAGGAAAACACACATCTTGGAGCGGAACTCGAGTTTACGCGAATTGTATTTACGCAAACTAGGCCAACACGCACAACCAAACGTGCGGAGAAAGGAGTACTCAGGAGGTGTGTTGAGCAGGCGAAAAACTGGGGTGGCGTTGTTGATGATGGGCGTGGGCATCCTGTTTATAAGATAGCATGCAGTAAGAAAAGCCTCATGCCAATACCGAAGTGGCAGCGAGGAATGAGCTAAGAGGGCTAAGCCTGTTTCGACAAGGTGGCGATGCTTGCGTTCGGCTATACCATTCTGTTGAGAGGTATGCGGGCAAGAAACACGGTGAGCAATACCCGTGCGTGCAAAGTAGGCATGGAGACGGTGATACTCTCCGCCCAATCGGACTGGACAGTGCGAATCTTAGCATTCAACAAGCGCTCAACATGAGACTGAAAGGTGTAAAAGATGCTCTCAACGTCAGATTTGTGCTTAATCAAGTAAATCCAAGAATAGCGGCTGTAATCATCAATGAAGCTAACATAATACTTAAAACCTCCGGAAGAAGGCAAAGCAGGACCCCAAACATCAGTATGAATAAGCTCAAGAGGAGACTGAGAAACACGGGTCGAATAGCTATATGGTAATTGATGACTCTTGGCACGTTGACATGCATCACACACTAAAGACTCAATGTTTGAAGAACATGATAGATTATTGGAACTAACAATAGTTTGCACTACTTTATTTGAGGGATGACCAATACGTTGATGCCAATACTCAGAAGACAGTCGCACCCCGGATGACGCATGAGGCCCAGATGCCATGGCGCGACTGAAAGGTAGCGGGTAGAGACCGCCACGACTCCTACCGCGAAGTAGAATTCTCTTGGTGACCTTGTCCCTGACACAGAAAAAATATTTATGAAACTCGATGAATATATGGTTGTCAGAAACAAGACGATAAACTGAAAGCAAATTCTTGCTAATACCGGGAACAAGGAGGACATTTTTAAGCTCAATGGGAGACGATGAACCAGGTAACTGAGAGCGACCAACATGCGTAATAGACAAACCTGCACCGTTGGCGACTTGCACTTGATCCTTGCCGGGGTAGCGATCCTGAACGTTCATCCGACTCATGTCGTTGGTGAGGTGGTCGGTGGCGCCTGAGTCGAAGAACCAGGGCTGAGACTCCTGGAAGGCGGCGGCGTTCCCGGAGCGAGAATCCTTTTGCTGATAGGCCTGGTTGAACCGGTTTCGGCACTGGAGGGCATCGTGACCCCAGTACTCGCAGATTTGGCAGCGCGTGCCACGCTGGCGGCCAGTGCGACCGCCGCCACCACCTTGCCCTCCTCCGCCGTCACCACCGCCCCCTTGGTTGGGGCGGTTGCCACGCTGGCCTTGCTGCTGCTGCTGGCCACCGGATGCATGGCCGCCACCAGGTGGTCCGGACGGGCGGCCACCGGAGCGGCCGCTGTTGTTGTCGACGAAGGGGCGCCCCCCTCCACGGTTGTCACCGCCTTGCCGCGCCACGGCGTTGGCGGAGGTGGAGAAGTCGGGGGCCTGCGAGTTCTGCTCCATGAGAGCCTCACGGGAGAGAAGCATGGAGTAGAAGTCCTCCACGCTGAGGTTGTCCGCGCCGGCGGCGGCGAGCACCGTGAGAGAGTGCTGCAGGGTCTCATACTGAGGCCCAAGACCGACAACGATGTAGTCGATCAATTCGTCGTCAGAGATCGGAGAACCGACCATGGCCATAGCATCGGCAAACCCCTTCATCTTGTGGAAGTAGGCGGCGGCGGTGAGGTTGTTCTTCTTCAGCGACGTAAGCTGTCGTCGCATCTGGCGTGCCCCTGCTCGGTTCTGTGCCGAGAACATGGACACAAGGCAGGACCACACGGACGCCGAGTGTTGCGCCCGATGAGGTGGCCGAGGATCTCCTCCGTCATGGAGCCGACGAGGATGCCAAGGACGCGCTGATCAGTGTAGAACCAGTTGGCGTAGTCGGGGTTGGGGCTGGAGACGGCGTCGACGCCCGTGCTCTCGGTGATCGTGGGCGGGGGCATCTTGCAGGAGCCGTCGAGGAAGCCGTACCACCCCTGGCCGGCGATGTTGGGGACGACCTGCATCTTCCAAAGGAGAAAGTTAGTGCGATCCAGGCGCACGGTGATGGTGTTGATGTTGTGGCCGGTGGGTGCGGTGATGATTGCGCCGGCGGGGATCGATGGAGTGGAGGAGGAAACCAACGCGCCGACGGTGGTGATCTGCATCGCGGAAGAGCTCATCGCGAGAGGCGGCGCGGCGGAGGGCTCGCGCGGAGCGGCGGCGACAGGGAAACCCTAGGGGGTCGACCTGCTCTGATACCAAATCAAAAAGAGTTGTTTGCCATGGTTAACCCCAACCGGCTGGCTTGTTTATATATTATGATCAACTTGTACAACAAGGTTACATCGGTATAAAATACCGTACACGTATACAAACGTATATACAACTCTAACACACCTCTCATGTTCGAGTTTGACTACGACGACGATGAGGACGACGTCATGGAGGAGGACCTGGAGCTCGCGGCGATGAACGAGCAGTTCATGGTCGATGCATTGCGGGAGGCGGCCGAGGAGGACGCGGCTCACACGGCCTTCGACGCGGAGCAACAACAGCGGGAAGCAGCGAGTGCGGAGGACGACGATGACAACGACAACGACGACTGGAGCGGGCCTGATCCGGAGGAGAAGGTGACGGAGCAAAGGGTCATCCTCACGTCATTCGAGACGCTGAAGAAGGCCGAGGATGACACCAACGAAGAACCGCATCAACGGCTCCTGGAGAACGCGGCGACCCACCGCGCTCTGGCGAGCGCACAACGGAGGGAGCGGCGGCGGCGGAGAAGCGGAATAGGAAGGGAGGCAACGACGGGGCGAGACCGTTAAGCGCTGCGAGGGACGGCAAGTAGGCTAGAGGTGATCACTTATCCGTTTGTCATTCAAACTTGTAAAATATAATTAAATTTAACTGAAAAACTTTATATTTCTTGTTATTAAAATGTTTTGGGGCCTCGTTTAGAGGCCACGGCTGGAAACTGACGTGTCGTAAAAGCGGCACCACGACGTCCACCAAGTGGTCGATCCGACGCATAATCCGGACGCGTCTTGGAAACGCACTGAAGATGTTCTAAGAGCATCTCCAGCCGCATCTCCCAAAGCGTCCCCAAAGGGATTTGGGGCGCGCCGGACAAAAAAACATTCTCAGCCGCGTGCCCCGAAGCCTCTTTTTGTCCGACGCAGCCCAATACGATGTCCGGCGCTCCGAGCCCGTCCCCGCTACACAGGGGAGCTCCGGGCACACCGGATACAACGAAATGCGAGGCGAGGAGTGGCGGGACCGACGCGTCAGTGGCACATTGAAGTTTAACCTAACCATCGCCTACCTCGCGACGGAAGTTATTGACGCACAACGACGGTGCAGTTCCCGCAGAGGCGCAGCGAAGCGTCTCATCGCGCCTAGCTCTGCGTGCCGATGTTAATGAGCGCCACCGCTCCCCCGCCTCCCTCTGGCCTATAAAAGGGGCGCTCTCTCATCGTCTCTCACACACAAACCCTAGCGCCTATCTCCCCAACCCTAGCCGCCACCATTTCAAGAGTCGACGCCATGGCTGGTAGAGGCAGAGGTCACGGCCGTGGTCGTGGTCGCGACCGCGACAGAGCTGCACGCTCGTCATCGCATGCGACGCCGTCGTTTTCGTCGTCGGACCTGCAGGAGGTAGAGCAGGAGGTGCTATTCGAGTTCGTCGTCGTCCTCAAGGGCGACCCACCCGACATCCAAAGGTTGCCGGACAAGTTCGCCGACTTCGTCGCCGGCAACGAGCATCCAGAGGCTGCCGGACAAGTTCGCCGACTTCGTCGCCGGCCTCGCTGCATCTGCGGGAGGCTGCCTGCGATTGCTGCCAGTGGCCGGTGGAAGTTCTCTTCGACGGGCGCGGCAAAGATGTACCTCCACACCGGTTGGGAGAAGTTCGCACGCTACCACGATCTCGAAGCCGGTTGCGTGCTCACATTCTCCTACCTTGGCGTGGGGGATATGAGCGTCAAGACGTTTGACGAGACGCGTTGCCGCCGGGACTACCACGGCGACACCAATGAAGAGGACGATTGAGTATTGTTTCTTCGCAGCGAAAATATGCACATATATTTTTGGATGTTCTTCCTCGAAAGGACCAATAGGGTAATGCTGGATTTTTTCCAGTTTGAGTGACTGTGAGTGCCTGAGAGTGTTCTTTCTTTGCAACAAACACACGAAACCTGCGATGCCAACACAAGTTAGGTTTCATTATTTTCCAATGTTTTAATTTGTGTCAACCATGGTTCAAACTATGTATTTGTTTGTGAAAACCATGTTACAAACTATATCTTAGTTTATGTAAGTCATGTTCCGAATTATGTATTAATTTGTGGAATATTTCTTCTCTCTATTAAAATAAAAATGCAAAAAAAGAAAAAGAGTATTTTAATATTTAAAAAAGATTGGGAGCGGCGTTTGGGGAACGCGGCGGGAGAGCGACGTTAAACGCGGCACAAACCAAACGCTTCCTCAAACGCTCCATCCCGCGTTGTTTGTTTGGGGACGCTTTGGGATGCGGCCGGAGATGCTCTAAACTTGTGTTTGCGAGTTGCGATGTTATTTCTCTCAGTAGGAGTGAGTGTACGTGCAGCTGTGAACAATGCACACCACTACACCGAGTGTGTGGGCCGCAAGGCTCGCGGAAGGCAAAACCTCATAGTTTAAAATAGCCGGCTATAGCCGGGCTATAGCCCGCTATAGCCTTTCCCGCATGGTGCGGCTAACTGCATTAGCCCGCTAAAAGGTGCCAAAGTCCTTAAATAGCGTTATACCGAAGCCTATAGTGTTTGGAAGACCGCGGCTATATCCTGTAGCCGGCTATTTTAAACATTGCAAAACCTCCTCCGTTTCAGCTTGGTACTACAAGGAAACGTTGCCAGCTCAAGGAAAACCCGTAGCAGCCAGCGAGACAACGTGGACCACCGAGCATCCACAGAGCAAATATCCCACGCAAAAATAATCGCCAACACTACAAAAGCCGCTTGGCAAATCTGTGGTGCTCGTAAGCCACAGCCATAATCCAATTCTAGTCCGCAACTTCTTCCTGCTCGAGCTTGTGTGCTGTACGTGCAGAGAGAGAAAGAGAGAGAGAGGAGAGAGAAGGCAGGGAGAAGAGAAGAGATGGCTTGCCCTGCCCAATCCATGGTCGCTGCGAGCAGCTGCGTGTTCCTGAGGAGCAGCAAGCCTCAGCAGGCCACGGTTCTGCGCGGAGGAGGCATTAATGGTGCAAGCATCAGCAGCAGCAGGCTGCTGTCGGTGTCCTGCAATGCTTCTTCGTCGCCGCCGCCGCCGCAGGACGACTCCGAGTGCAACGACGTGGAGTGCGCCCCAGAGAAGGAGGTACCTACATCGCGTCATCGCCTGCCAATCGTCCCTCTTTCTCTTCTTCCTGGGTGGACTTCGCAGTTACTGTGTGTGGCTGTGCAGGTCGGGAGCCTGAGCATGGAGTGGCTGGCGGAGGAGAGGACCCAGGTCGTGGGCACTTTCCCTCCCAAGAAGAAGGGGTGGACGGGCCTCGTCGAGAAGGACACCGCAGGCCAGACCAACATCTACTCCGTCGAGGTAACCTAATCTTGCCGCTATGTCCTGTTCTTCTGCTTCCCGGCAATCACAAACTGACGCTCGTCCTCCTCCACACCGAATCGTCGCTCGCAGCCGGCGGTGTACGTGGCGGAGAGCGCCATCAGCTCCGGCACGGCGGGGACGTCGTCCGAGGGCTCCGAGAACACGGCGGCGCTCGTGGCGGGGCTGGCACTCATCGTCGTCGCCGGGGCCTCCTCCATCCTCATCCAGGTCAGCAAGAACCAGCCGCCCGTGCAGACGCCCTACTCCGGCCCGCCACTCAGCTACTACGTCGCCAAGTTCCAGCCCGCCGCGGCGGCGTTCTCGGTCGAGCCAAGCCCACCAGTCGTGGAGGCGGCAGCGCCGGAGGAGGCGCCGTCTGACTCACCCACCTTGGAGGCGTCGGCAGAGCCTTCGGCCGACAGCGCCGAGCAGCTGTCATCGTGAGCATAGCTACTAAGCTCGCAGTGTCACGGTGCATCTTCTTCAGGTGCACATCGGAGCATAGAGTTTGATGTGTAAGCCTAGCCAGGCACATGAGATGATGAGATTGTGAATCAGCAATTCAGTACCTGCAGGTTATCTGTAATACATTGCGTTTTGATGTATGCTAGGACAAGCAAGCTGATGGAAGGCATATATATGTACACACATTAGTACTGTAGATGAAAACGTTTCCAGAGTGTTGATCTTCCGTAGCATTATTATTTAATATATACAGTACAGCACATATACATATAGACACGAGCTACACGAAGACAGTATTACCATGCTTGTTCAGCTTCAGCTCTCTCACACGATTACTAAACCATTGTTTACGTAGGCACATTAGCACACCTGATAACTTCCCATATCCTCCTAGCTCAGAGACGGTGAAATCTTCAAACACTGTTACCACCCTGCAACGCTTGTACATTGCTGCACAGTTTCATTTCTACAACACCTTGATGATAGGGGCACAATTTCACAAAATCAGGAGGTCACTCTCACAGCAGGTGCTTGTACCACGGGCCGTGAACCTGCTCTGATACTGTTGCTACTTTCAGTAGCACTGCGGCAGCCTTCGCTACGCGGTCAGTGAGTCTTGTCGCGCCGATGCGCCTGAGGGCCACCTCGGCGAGCATCTTGCCCTTCGCCCCACTGCCACCCAGGGTGATCGCACGGAAGGCACAGTAAACAGATCGAGAGACCTTCCTGAAGACGGTGTCATCGGTCTGGAGGCTTTTAAGGAAGACCCTGGTCAATATCTGCTTCCTGTTCTCAATCACTTCATCTGAACAAGAGCTGGTCGAGGTTGCCGAATGGATCATAACCTCAATGATCTTGTCTGTGCTAACATCAGAAAAGTTATCTAGTAGCTCCGTGAGTGTGTTAAACAGTTCCAAGGTTGCATTTTCCAGTTTCGAAGGAGTGGTCTCTGAGTTCTCACTCATCAAAACTTGACGCTGGACAAGCATGCTGTCAGAAAAACATAGGTTCAGTCGATTCATTCTATAGCTCCGATATCACATAATAACGAAAAAATACAAATATTCACAAAAAATAATACAAAATTAAATAACGTCTCACCTTGTTGCGATAACAATCACTTGTTGGAATTGACTCTGAACAGCACGCAACCTCAACCAATTGAGCTTAAAGGTCTCAGGTACTGACTTCCTCTGCATGCCCTCCATGCTGCTGATAAGCCGCAATAGCCCAATTCTTATTAGCTTGTCAAGCTCTTCTCCCGTGCACGCTGGTAGCTCTGTACATTCTTCTGTTTCACATTATGCAAAGTGATTACAAAATTCAGGTGATTGGCCAAAATAAAATTTAAAAACATGTACCTGCTACAGGCACTACATGTTGCTGATCTGGAATTCCACGACCAGCTCGTAGGGTTGTAACAAATGGCTGAACCTGTTATGAGGGGATTGTAAGTTCAATCAATAGCATCAAGTGAAAACCACAAGTACTTATGTAACTGTTGCTAAAAACAGCCCGTGAGCTTGTTTCTGTAATCTTAATCAATAACAGTGGGTAAAATCCGAAAGTACACTGTTGCTGCTTAGAACAGTAGCTATGCACGGTGTCTAGATACTAACATGGTCTGTTGCAGGCAGGGTCTGCAAGGAGCTGACATAATCATTCCATTCTTCTTCTACCAAATCCTTTGAGGCAGAAATCCACTGAATAGTTGAAGGGAGAGAAACTAATGCATTGGAACGGGATCCATAGCGATCAGCAAAAGCTCTCTGCAGGTACTCAAAACCACCCGAGCCCTTTATAATTGGTTTCAATAGCTGTATCCGTGCTCTACTGACTTCTGACTGAAGAGCCTGTTGGAAATAAAAATATTTAGTTAGGAATGGTGTTATAGTTTCACTGTAGTCAGTGTAAATTGTTCAGACCTCAAGGTATTAAACAAACCTTTAATTCTTCCATAGTGAACCGCAAGCCCTTGATGACAGCTATTACAAATGCATATGGACCTCCATTATTGGATTCAGAGTGTTCGATCAATTCGCTCAATAATTTGTCATGACTGATCTTCATTTCATCTTCCTTTGCAGGAGAAGATAATTTGCGCACCATACCCAGAGAGTACTGCAGAATGTGCCCTAGATACTGTGTGTCCTGGGTGCTTGACTCAAGTACCTTTCAGCCAACAATAATATTAGTATCAGCTATATATTACAGATTCATCATAACACCATTCACACTCTTCTTACCTGAGACAACATTTCAAGGTTAATGTTATTTGTTATTTCTTCTTTCCACCCTTTAGGAGCCATCTGGTGCAATGCATCCCTGACTTCCTTTACTAGGTTGACCAGATAACTGTAGTCTGGTGTGTCTCCTTTCATTGAATCCAGAACCACATCCCAGAAAGCTTTCTCCATTGTTTCCCTGACCTTTGCCTAAGAATAACAAAAGTGAGCGAGTGAGAGAATTACGTGCTACTTAACTGGAGGTGCATCTTACACTGGGAAAAATTACACCCTACATCATGTAATTTGAGTTTCCCTATACAGTCCATGCTGACAAAAATTCTCTAACATGATATACATTTCTGGTTCTTACATTACCCTAGATATTAAGTTCAACAGTAAAATTCTAGTATATGATAGGACCTAACCTTGAAATCTCCCTCAACTTTACCAACATCTTCAAAGCTATCAGGAAAAGAGCCATGCAGAATCTCATTGACCATTTGTTCATTCTCTGTTGGCAGCTTTTCTGGCACTGTGATGCTCATTTGGCTACTGACGGCTTTGTCGCCTGAGCTACTTTCAGATGGTAAAGAGGGAACTTTGAACAAAGACTGGGCAAGCTCATTCTCGGTTGGCAGCTTTTCTGGCAGTGTGATGGTCATTTGGCTAATGTTATCTCCAGTGTTACTTCGTGACAGTGAAGAGGAAGCTCTGGACAAAGATTGAACAACTCTACCTGGCCTTTCAGCATCCTTGTCCAAACTATCTTTAATGTCAGAAAGAGGAGACTTTCCAGATGAAGATGCGACATTTGCAGCAGCTGTTGACAAGGGGCTCCCATTTCCCTTAGCTCCAAAGAACTTTGATCGTGTTTCTGATAAAGCAAGTTCCATCCTCTGAACACCAGGTTCACCACCTAGGTGCCAAACCTTCTCCCTTAGAAGTTTCTGGTCTACCATAACCTGGACAACAAGCAGAAACTTGTTTTAACAGACATTATACCTATGAAGATGTCAATAGAAGAGCATCAAAGTACATAAACTAAGTGCAACATTCCAGATTTTCTTTAGAACGCCAAGGCTTTACTACTCATCAGACTATAGTAAATTCTGGAGCTGAAATGCCTTCTTAATTACACAAATCACATGCACCTAAAACAATACTTGTCACACAAGGGATATGCAGGACATAAAAAAGAAGCACTGGTATAAATTATACCTGTTTCTGGATGGCATTCAAATTATTTTTATTAAGGTTATCTGATCGGCCTTCAGCAGTTATTTTGCATGTTTGCATCATTGAGAGCTCAAGCTTGCATGCAGCTGTCACGAGATCTTCCTCTAGCGACTTGGCATCTTTTGCTTTCCACACCACAAAGTGGTAAAGATAAGCACACCAAGCTTTGTCAAAAGAAACCAGCTGGGATCTGAATTTTTTCCGATCAGCAGCAATTGAAGAAGATTCCTGGTAAGTAGAAGATCCAGGAGAGACTGCATCTAGTGTTGACTGCCTCAGTATGCATGCACCATCTAACCCATCAAGTATTGTCTTCATCAGCAGTTCAAATTCCTTCACAAAGTTTGTTGCCGACTCCACAAGTAGTTTCTCTCGTTCGCCTCGTACATTAAAAACAGCACTTGGATGACCTAGTATCATGTAAGCACAAAGCACTACCCTTGGTGAATATCTAGGTAATTTGCCAGCGTCAGGATTTCTAGTTGCCCTTTTTGGTGTTACTCTAGCTCTTCCCACATTACTTGGTAGGATCCTAGTCTTTGGTGATCCCAGGCGCTTGAGCAGATGATCGATATTTTCTGGTGTGGATAAACTTGATGACTGAGAAAGAATAAAACGACTCTCCAAGCGATCAAGCAATGCCCTGGTGGTCTGAAGAACTTCTGGAGATTCAATGCAGAGAGCTAGTTTTTCAAATGGCATGGAATCAGCAGATTCCTGATTTATTCCCAGAATGTCAAAGGCCCTAGCCAACACCACTGTTGTCTTCCTAGATGTTATGAATCTTCTCCAGCATCTGAAATGCCATGAAAAAAAATATCAATAAAATCTCATCTATACATACAAACCAAACAATTATTTAAATATTGAAAGTTGTTCAACTGCGTAAGACCATACCTTGCCAGCTTTCTTGAAAGAAAGTCCCCGTGTTTAATTGAACTGGTATGCGTAGAGCACTGGGCAATTTCTCTCTGCCTCAAATACTCAGCTCTCTGCCGCTTTGCCTGTTTTTGCATAGACGGTTAGCAACCGTAAGGCATAAGTCAAAAGGATAGAGCAATTGTGAGAACTCTGCGCATTAAAAATACATACCCTCTGAAGTTTGTCTTGTAGCTGTTCTTTTAACTTGCTCCTCTCAGTTTCTCTTTGGCTAGATGCAGTTTTGGCAGCAAGCTGGACCTGTGAAAGCCGACCCTGAGCCCGCTTTTTCTCAGCTTCTAATAGCCCTATCCTTCTAATCTCAGCTGCATTCCGCTTCTGCAGGATCGCAGACCGCACACGCTCCCTGTACTTATTCTCCCACGCCACTCTTTGCCCGAGGAACCTTTTTGTCCTCTCCTCCAGCGCAGCCCGCCTCTGCAAACGAGCACGCAAGAGTTGAATACGGTTCTCCTCTGCCTGCCGGACCCGATGCTCAACTCTCATGCTAAGCTCCTCCCTTTCCCTGTTGAACCTCATTTCCGCATCATTCTTAGCAGCCTGTCGCACCTCGTCCAATTTAGCTAAACGATTCTGCTCCTTCTCCAAGAGGCTCAACCTAGAATTATAAAATACTCTTAACTGTTACCATTGCTCGAATAGAATCAAATAATATAATCTGCCAGTTGCCTCTTTTGATTACCTCTTCTGCTTAGCGGCCACAAGCTTTGCTTCGAGGCGCTGCTTGGGATCCTCCTCCTGAGATGGCTGCGAAGTGCTCCTGACGGCACGCCTTGCTTTGCATGATAATGCGTCATGAAATTTCTGGAGTGGACAACAACTTAGGTAAGTCGGCAGTAGCAATGATATTTGTTTTACCAGCCCATGGAACTTCACAAACTACCCCATTTAGGTCATTCCACCCTTCACACAATTCTTAGCATTTAGTTCACAAAACGAGAGAATGAACTTTCGACTGGTCATTCAATTGGAATGGAGATTCAACATTCTCACCATCAGAACCAACCAGGGCTTGTTACAAAAATATAAATGCATCGAGATGCAAAAAGCTTTTGCGTTTAAAATGACCAGCCAGGGCTCCCATTCGCAGAATGTCAAGTCCACAACCGGCTTGCGGCTCTAAGATCTGATCAAATAAACTAACACACGGACCAACGTGGTAGCCAATTTTGCCAGTAATCGAACTGCAATACTAGGATTTGCATTTACAGTGTAAACGTGCTAAATCTCCACTTCGAACTTCTCAACCTCGTAACTACGCAGTCAGCAGAAAAAACGTAAACCCAACCCAAATAACGAAGCACGCAACGGGAAAAAAAAAGGGGGGAAGAGCAACCCACCTGCCTACGGAGATGGGCGTCGCGCAGCTTGGCCTCGATCTCCTCGGCCGTCGCCGGCGCGCCAACGCTGGGCTCACGCGCCTGGGCGAGCCTCCTCCTGATCCTCGGCGGCACCCTGGCCGCCGGGGACCCCTCCTCCGCCGGTATTTCTAGCGCCACCGCCTCCGGCACCGCCATTCGCTCGGACCACCGATTCCCGCCCAGGTTCCACTCCAAAATCGCACAGACCTCCGGGACGTCGCGTCAGATTGCACACGAATTTGGTTCGTCGGCTGTTGCTGTTTCTGCCCTCGTTGTCGTTGGGGAGTTCCGAGCTCGAGAAATGTTTTGAAGCGGATCTGAGTCGGGACTAGGCAGGAGGCGCGGGACCAGCGTGTCAGGGAGAGCGTCTACGATGTTTATGTAAGGGCATCTCCAGGACCTGACGCATTTCGGACGTCCGAAATGTCCGTTTGTTTGTCGGCCCGCGGACGCGATGTGGCCCAGGCGATCGTTTGCGTCTGGGGTACCTCCATCGGTGCGGACGTATTTTTTAACGGACAACGTCAAGCTCGCTAATGGCGGTCGAGGACTGCCGGCGGCGATTAACTGTTCCCGCGCGACGACGATCGTTCCCGCGCGTGCCCAATACATTGGCAAGTTTCACCGACGTTTCGTGCGCGCGGGAAATTACCTGCGCCGTTTCCCGCCCCGCCGTGGCTATATATGGTGGACACCGGCGGGGGCGACGGGCACACCTCAAGCTAATCCATCCATGGCCGGGCAGAACCGTAGTTGGGAGCACGTTGTTCAGATGTGCCGCCACCTCCACCGGGAGGAGGAGGAGGATGAGGTAGTCGCCACCGACGTTGAGGCCCAGCAGCTAGACCTGGAGGCGGAGGCGGTGGATGATACGTCTCAAACGTATCTATAATTTCTTATGTTCCATGCTACTTTTATGATGATACTCACATGTTTTATACACACTTTATGTCATTATTATGCATTTTCCGGCACTAACCTATTGACGAGATGCCGAAGAGCCGATTCTTGTTTTCTGCTGTTTTTGGTTTCAGAAATCCTACAAAGGAAATATTCTCGGAATTGGACGAAATCAACGCCTAGGGTCTTATTTTTCCACGAAGCTTCCAGAAGATCGGAGGGGATACGAAGTGGGGCCACGAGGGCCCGTACCCATAGGCCGGCGCGGCCAGGGAGGGGCCCGCGCCGCCCTATGGTGTGGGCCCCTCGTCAGCCCTCCGACTCCGCCCTTCCGCCTACTTATAGCATTCGTCGCGAAAACCCCGGATCGAGAGCCACGATACGGAAAACCTTCCGGAGACGCCGCCGCCAATCCCATCTCGGGGATTCGAGAGATCGCCTCCGGCACCTCCGCCGGAGAGGGGAATCATCTCCCGGAGGACTCTTCATCACCATGATCGCCTCCGGATTGATGTGTGAGTAGTTCACCCCTGGACTATGGGTCCATAGCGGTAGCTAGATGGTTGTCTTCTCCTCATTGTGCTATCATGTTAGATCTTGTGAGCTGCCTATCATGATCAAGATCATCTATTTGTAATCCTTCATGTTGTGTTTGTTGGGATCCGATGGATATTGAATACTATGGCAAGTTGATTATCAATCTATCATATATGTTGTTTATGTTCTTGCATGCTCTCCGTTGCTAGTAGAGGCTGCGGCCAAGTTGATACTTGTGACTCCAAGAGGGAGTATTTATGCTCGATAGTGGGTTCATGCCTCCATTGAATGCGGGACAGTGACATAAAGTTCTAAGGTTGTGGATGTGCTGTTGCCACTAGGGATAAAACATCAATGCTTTGTCTAACGATATTTGTGTTGATTATATTACGCACCATACTTAATGCAATTGTCTGTTGTTTGCAACTTAATAATGGAAGGGGTTCGGATGATAACCTGAAGGTGGACTTTTTAGGCATAGATGCATGCTGGATAGCGGTCTATGTACTTTGTGGTAATGCCCTGATTAAATCTCATAGTAGTTATCGTGATATGTATGTGCATTGTTATGCCCTCTTTATTTGTCAATTGCCCAACTGTAATTTGTTCACCCAACATGCCATTTATCTTATGGGAGAGACACCACTAGTGAACTGTGGATCCAGGTCCATTCTTTACATCTGAAATACAATCCACTGCAAACTCTGTTCTTTACTGTTCTTCGAAAACAAACATCATCTTCCACACTATACATTTAATCCTTTGTTTACAGCAAGCCGGTGAGATTGACAACCTCACTGTTAAGTTGGGGCAAAGTATTGTGATTGTGTTGTGCAAGTTCCACGTTGGCGCCGGAATCCCTGGTGTTGCGCCGCACTACACTCCGCCACCAACAACCTTCACGTGTTCCTTGATTCCTACTGGTTCGATAACCTTGGTTTCTTACTGAGGGAAAACTTACTGCTGTGCGCATCACACCTTCCTCTTGGGGTTCCCAACGGTCGTGTCGACTACACGCCAGCAAGACTTTTTCTAGCGCTGTTGCCGGGGAACTGAAGAAAGAGTTACACCACAGATATTGCTAACTCCCGCGGCAACAGACTTTTTCTGGCGCCGTTGCCGGGGAGATCAAGACACGCTGCAAGGGGAGTCTCCCACATCCAATCTCTTTACTTTGTTTTTGTCTTGCTTTACTTTACTTTATTTACTGTCTTGTTCTCCATATTAAAAACACAAAAAAATTAGTTACTTGCATTTATTTTATTTAGTTTGCTTTATTTACTACTGCTAAAATGAATACTCCTGAAAATACTAAGTTGTGTGACTTCACTAGCACAAATAATAATGATTTTCTATGCACACCTATTGCTCCACCTGCTACTACAGCATAATTTTTTGAAATTAAACCTGCTTTACTAAATCTTGTTATGAGAGAGCAATTTTACGGTGTTAGTTCGATGATGCTTCGCTGCCCATCTTAATAATTTTGTTGAACTTTGTGAAATGCAAAAGTATAAGGATGTAGATGGTGACATTATAAAATTAAAATTGTTTCCTTTCTCCTTAAGAGGAAGAGCTAAAGATTGGTTGCTATCTTTGCCTAAAAATAATATTGATTCATGGACTAAATGTAAAGATGCTTTCATTGGTAGATATTACCCTCCCGCTAAAATTATATCTTTGAGAAGTAGCATAATGAATTTTAAGCAATTGGATAATGAACATGTTGCTCAAGCATGGGAGAGAATGAAATCTTTGGTGAAGAATTGCCCTACCCATGGACTAACTACTTGGATGATCATCCAAACCTTCTATGCAGGATTGAATTTTTCTTCGCGGAACCTATTGGATTCGAGTTCTTGGAGGTACCTTTATGTCCATCACCTTAGGTGCGGCAACAAAGCTTCTTGATGATATGATGATCAATTACTCTGAATGGCACACGGAAAGAGCTCCACAAGGTAAGAAGGTAAATTCTGTTGAAGAAACCTCCTCCTTGAGTGATAAGATTGATGCTATTATGTCTATGCTTGTGAATGGTAGATCTAATGTTGATCCTAATAATGTTCCTTTAGCTTCATTGGTTGCTCAAGAAGAGCATGTTGATGTGAACTTCATTAAAAGTAATAATTTCAACAACAATGCTTATAAGAATAATTCTGGTAACAACTATAGGCCATATCCTTCTAATAATGGTAATGGTTATGGTAATTCTTATGAGAATTCTTACAACAATAATAGGAGTGTACCCTGATGTCTACGGGAGCTTCTATTCTTGTAGACAGTGTTGGGCCTCCAAGAGCAGAGGTTTGTAGAACAGCAGCAAGTTTCCCTTAAGTGGATCACCCAAGGTTTATCGAACTCAGGGAGGAAGAGGTCAAAGATATCCCTCTCATGCAACCCCGCAACCACAAAGCAAGAAGTCTCTTGTGTCCCCAACACACCTAATAGGTGCACTAGTTCGGCGAAGAGATAGTGAAATACGAGTGGTATAAATAAGTATGAGCGGTGGCAACGACACCGGAAAAGTGCTTTGCCCGGGACGAGTAAACAAGCGATAGTAACGCGAGTAAAGCAAGTAAACAAGCAGCGATAGCGATATTTAGGAACAAGGCCTAGGGATTAGACTTTCACTAGTGGACACTCTCAACTTTGATCACATAACAGAATAGATAAATGCATACTCTACACTCTCTTGTTGGATGATGAACACCACTAATTGCGTAGGATTACACGAACCCTCAATGCCGGAGTTAACAAGCTCCACAATATTTAATGTTCATATTTAAATAACCTTAGAGTGCATGAAAGATCAACACGACTAAACCAAGTACTAACATAGCATGCACACTCGTCACCTTCACACTATGTAGGAGGAATAGATCACATCAATACTATCATAGCAATAGTTAACTTCATAATCTACAAGAGATCATAATCATAGCCTACGCCAAGTACTAACACGAATGCACACACTGTCACCATTACACCGTGCAGGAGGAATAAAACTACTTTAATAACATCACTAGAGTAGCACATAGATAATTTGTGATACAAAACACATTGCAATCATAAAGAGATATAAATAAGCACTTCACTATGCCATTCATAACAGTGAATAAGTATTCTGTGAAATATAGCCTAGCTAAGAGACCCACACGGTGCACACACTGTCACCTTTACACACGTGGGACAAGGAGTCTCCGGAGATCACATAAGTAAAATTCACTTGACTAGCATAACGACATCTAGATTACAAGCATCATCATATGAATCTCAATCATGTAAGGCAGCTCATGAGATTATTGTATTGAAGTACATAGGAGAGAGATTAACCACATAGCTACCGGTACAGCCCCGAGCCTCGATGGAGAACTACTCCCTCCTCATGGGAGACAGCGAGCGTTGATGGAGATGGCGGTGGTGTCGATGGAGAAGCCTTCCGGGGCACTTCCCCGTCCCGGCGGCGTGCCGGAACGAGACTCCTGTCCCCCGGATCTTGGCTTCGCGATGGCGGCGGCTGTGGAAGGTTTCTCGTACCGTGGCTTTTTCGTATCGAGGTTTTAGGTCGAGGGGCTTCTTATAGGCGAAGAGGCGGCGTCAGAGGGTCGAAGAGGCGGCGACACCATAGGGTGGCGCGGGCCACACCCAGGCCGCGCCGGCCTATGGTCGCAGTGGGCCCGTGGCCCCCTCCGGTCCTTCCGGGTGTTCCGGAAGCTTCGTGGAAAAATAGGAACCCGGGTCTTGATTTCGTCCGATTCGAGAATATTTTCTTACTAGGATTTACGGAACCAAAAACAGCAGAAAACGAGAACCGGCCTTTTGGCATCTCGTCATAGGTTAGTTCCAGAAAACGCATAAATATGACATAAAATGTGCATATAACATGTAGATATCATCAATAATGTGGCATGGAACATAAGAAATTATCGATACGTCGGAGACGTATCATACCCCCTGGTCTTGAAGCCATGCTTAAAGAATTTATTAGTACACAAACTGCTTTTAACAAATCTGTTGAAGAAAAGCTTGATAAAATTGATGTTCTTGCTTCTAAGGTTGATAGTCTTGCCTCTGATGTTGATCTTTTAAAATTGAAAGTTATGCCTAATGAAGATAAAGATATTAAGTCATTTGCTACAGAAAACGCCATCCAAGTTCGAATTAATGAAAATATTAGATTGATGGCTGAATTGCATGCTAGGTGGGAAAGAGAAGAAAACGAAAAACTTGCTAAAGAGACTAATGTAGCTAAAGTTTGGACTATTACCACCACTAGTAATGTTAATGCTTCACATGTTGCTACACCCCCTACTATCAATGGTCAAATAATTGGTGTTGGCAAAGATTCTACTCCTAGTGCAAAGCGTGCAAAACTACCTGAAACTGCTGAAATTGCTAATACTACTGAAACTATTTGTGATAAAACTGCTGATTTTTTTTAAAATATTGGGGACAATGATCCCATTGTTGTAGATCATAATGGTTTAGATTTTGATGATTGTCACATCTCTGAAGTTATAAAGTTCTTACAAAAACTTGCTAAAAGTCCCAATGCTAGTGCTATAAATTTGGCCTTTACAAAACATATTACAAATGCTCTCATAAAAGCTAGAGAGAAGAAACTAAAACTTGAAACTTATATTTCTAGGAAGTTAGAACATGGTTGGGAGCCCATCATTAAGATGAGGGTCAATGATTTTGATTGTAATGCTTTATGTGATCTTGGTGCAAGTATTTCTGTTATGCCTAAGAAAATCTATAATATGCTTGACTTGCCACCATTGAAAATTTGTTATTTGGATGTTAATCTTGCTGATAATGCTATAAAGAAACCTTTGGGGAGGATTGATAATGTTCGCATTATGGTTAACAATAACCTTGTCCCCGTTGATTTTGTTGTCTTGGATATTGAATGCAATGCATCTTGTCCCATTATATTGGGAAGACCTTTTCTTCGAACTGTTGGTGCTACCATTGATATGAAGGAAGGTAATATTAAGTATCAATTTCCTCTCAAGAAAGGTATGGAACACTTCCCTAGAAAGAGAATGAAGTTACCTTATGATTCTATTATTAGAACAAATTATGATGTTGATGCTTCATCTCTTGATGTTACTTGATTCACACTTTCTGCGCCTAGCTGAAAGGCGTTAAAGAAAAACGCTTATGGAAGACAACCATTATTTTACTTCTGCACTTTTGTTTTATATTTGAGTCTTGGAAGTTGTTACTACTGTAGCAACCTCTCCTTATCTTTATTTTATTGCATTGTTGTGCCAAGTAAAGTCTTTGATAGTAAAGTCAATACTAGATTTGGATTACTGCGCAGAAACAGATTTCTTACTGTCACGAAATTGAGCAGCCCCTTCTGTAGGTAATTTAGAAAAATCTGCCAATTTACGTGCGTGATCCTCAGATATGTACGCAACTTTCATTCAATTTGAGCATTTTCATCTGAGCAAGTTAAGTTCCCCAGAAAAATTCGTCTTTACGGACTGTTCTGTTTTGATAGATTCTGCCTTTTATTTCGCATTGCCTGTTTTGCTATGTTTGATGGATTTCTTTGTTCCATTAACTTTCAGTAGCTTTGTGCAATGTCCAGAAGTGTTAAGAATGATTATGTCACCTCTGAATATATGAATTTTCGATTATGCACTAACCCTCTAATGAGTTTGTTTTGAGTTTGGTGTGGAGGAAGTTTTCAAGGGTCAAGAGAGGAGGATGATACAATATGATCAAGAAGAGAAAAGTCTAAGCTTGGGGATGCCCCCGTGCTTCATCCCTGCATATTTCAAGAAGACTCAAACATCTAAGCTTGGGGATGCCCAAGGCATCCCTTTTTCATCGACAACTTATCAGGTCACCTCTAGTGAAACTATATTTTTATTCCGTCACATCTTATGTGCTTTACTTGGAGCGTCTGTTTGTTTTTGTTTTTGTTTGAATAAAATCGGATCCTAGCATTCCTTGTTTGGAAGAGAGACACGCTCCGCTGTTCGTATGAACACATGTGTTCTTAGCTTTACTTTTAATGTTCATGGCGAAGGTTGAAACTGCTTCGTTCATTGTTATATGGTTGGAAACAGAAAATGCTTCATGTGGAAATTGGTATAATGTCTTGAATAATTTGATACTTGGCAATTTTTGTGCTCATATAGATCATGTTTAAGCTCTTGCATCATGTACTTTGCACCTATTAATGAAGAACTACATAAAGCTTGTTAAAATTTGGTTTGCATGATTGGTTTCTCTAGAGTCTAGATATTTTCTGGTTAAGGTGTTTGAACAACAAGGAGACAGCGTAGAGTCTTATAATGCTTGCAATATGTTCATATGTAAGTTTTGCTGTACCATTTTATACTTGAGTTTGCTTCAAACAACCTTGCTAGCCTAAGCCTTGTATTGAGAGGAATTCTTCTCGTGCATCCAAATCCTTGAGCCAAAAACTATGCCATATGTGTCCACCATACCTACCCACTACATGGTATTTCTCTGCCATTCCAAAGTAAATTACTTTAGTGCTACCTTTAAAATTCTATTCCTTGTCTTTGCAATATATAGCTCATGAGAAAATAGCCTTAAAAACTATTGTGGTGAACAATATGTACTTATGTATCTTATTTCTTAATAAGTTGCTTGTTGAGCGGTAATCATGCTTCTGGGGACGCCATCAACTATTACACCTTTATTGAATATCATGTGAGTTGCTATGCATGTTCGTCTTGTCTGAAGTAAGGGTGATTTATCATGATCAAATGGTTTGAGTATGCATATTGTTAGAGAAGAACATTGGGCCGCTAACTAAAGCCATGATCCATGGTGGAAGTTTCGGTTTGGAAAATTAATCCTCAATCTCTTATGAGAATATTATCCGTTGTTGAATGCTTATGCATTAAAGAGGAGTCCATTATCTGTTGTCTATGTTGTCCCGGTATGGATGTCTAAGTTGAGAATAATCAAAAACGAGAAATCAAATGCGATCTTTCTCCTTAGACCTTTGTACGAGCGGCATAGAGGTACCCCTTTGTGACACTTGGTTGAAACATATGTTATGCAATGATAATCCATGTAAATTCAAGCTAATTAGGACAAGGTGCGAGCACTATTGGTAATCTATGCATGAGGCTTGCAACTTATAGGATATCTTATACATAAGACATATGATTTATTACTACCGTTGACAAAATTGTTTCTATGTTTTCAAAATGAAAAGCTCTAGCACAAAAATAGTAATCCAGGCTTCCCTCTGCGAATGGCCTTTCTTCTACTTTATTGTTGAGTCAGTTTACCTACTTCTTTCTATCTTAGAAGCGAACACTTGTATGGTGCATTGATTCTTACATGTTTACCTATTGCACTTGTTATATTACTTTGTGTTGACAATTATCCATGAGATATACATGTTGAAGTTGAAAGCAACTGCTGAAACTTATATCTTCCTTTGTGTTGCTTCAAAGCTTTCTACTAAAAATTTATTGCTTTATGAGTTAACTCTTATGCAAGTCTTATTGATGCTTGTCTTGAAAGTACTATTCATGAAAAGTCTTTGCTATATGATTCATTTGTTTACTCATTATCTTTACCATTGCTTCGAATCGCTGCATTCATCTCATATGCTTTACAATAGTATTGATCAAGATTATGATAGCATGTCACTTCAGAAATTATCCTTGTTATCGTTTACCTACTCGAGGGCGAGTAGGAACTAAGCTTGGGGATGCTTCATACGTCTTAAATGTATCTATAATTTCTTATGTTCCATGCTACTTTTATGATGATACTCACATGTTTTATACACACGTTATGTCATTATTATGCATTTTCCGGCACTAACCTATTGACGAGATGCCGAAGAGCCAGTTGCTGTTTTTCGTTGTTTTTGGTTTCGAAATCCTACAAAGGAAATATTCTCGGAATTGGACGAAATCAACGCCCAGGGTCTTATTTTTCCATGAAGCTTCCAGAAGACCGGAGGGGATACGAAGTGGGGCCACGAGGGCCCGTACCCATAGGCCGGCGCGGCCAGGGAGGGGCCCGCGCCGCCCTATGGTGTGGGCCCCTCGTCAGCCCTCCGACTCCGCCCTTCCGCCTACTTATAGCCTTCGTCGGGAAAACCCCAGTACCGAGAGCCACGATACGGAAAACCTTCCAGAGACGCCGCCGCCGCTAATCCCATCTCGGGGGATTCAGGAGATCGCCTCCGGCACCCTGCCGGAGAGGGGAATCATCTCCCGGAGGACTCTTCATCACCATGATCGCCTCCGGATTGATGTGTGAGTAGTTCACCCCTGGACTATGGGTCCATAGCAGTAGCTAGATGGTTGTCTTCTCCTCATTATGCTATCATGTTAGATCTTATCATGATCAAGATCATCTATTTGTAATGCTACATGTTGTGTTTGTTGGGATCCGATGAATATGGAATACTATGTCAAGTTGATTATCAATCTATCATATATGTTGTTTATGTTCTTGCATGCTCTCCGTTGCTAGTAGAGGCTCGGCCAAGTTGATACTTGTGACTCCAAGAGGGAGTATTTATGCTCGATAGTGGGTTCATGCCTCCATTGAATGCGGGACGATGACGGAAAGTTCTAAGGTTGTGGATGTCTCTGTTGCCACTAGGGATAAAACATCAATGCTTTGTCTAAGGATATTTGTGTTGATTACACTACGCACCATACTTAATGCAATTGTCTGTTGTTTGCAACTTAATACTGGAAGGGGTTCGGATGATAACCTGAAGGTGGACTTTTTAGGCATAGATGCATGCTGGATAGCGGTCTATGTACTTTGTCGTAATGCCGTGATTAAATCTCATAGTAGTCATCGTGATATGTATGTGCATTGTTATGCCCTCTTTATTTGTCAATTGCCCAACTGTAATTTGTTCACCCAATATGCCATTTATCTTATGGGAGAGACACCACTAGTGAACTGTGGACCCCGGTCCATTCTTTACATATGAAATACAATCCACTGCAAACTCTGTTCTTTACTGTTCTTCGCAAACAAACATCATCTTCCACACTATACATTTAATCATTTGTTTACAGCAAGCCGGTGAGATTGACAACCTCACTGTTAAGTTGGGGCAAAGTATTGTGATTGTGTTGTGCAGGTTCCACGTTGGCGCCGGAATCCCTGGTGTTGTGCCGCACTACACTCCGCCACCAACAACCTTCACGTGTTCCTTGACTCCTACTGGTTCGATAACCTTGGTTTCTTAATGAGGGAAAACTTACTGCTGTGCGCATCACAATTTCCTCTTGGGGCTCCCAACGGACGTGTCGACTACACGCCAGCAGTGGAGCGCGCGGAAGGGCGTCTCGCGGCGACCAGGGTGGAGATCGCCAACGCTATGGCCGAGCTCGTCGTCGCCAGGGCCAAGCTCGCGGAGGCGCGGGCGGCCATGGCGGCCCCTCCGGCGGACGCAGTCATCCACGGCATCGCGGACGACGACCCCCCCGTGCCACGCCGCTTCGAGTGCGCCGGCGACCAGCGGGTTCTGCTCGCGTCCTTCGAGTCCCTGGCTGGGGACGCCCAGCGCCATCAGGCTTGGGTGGCGAAGGAGGAAGCCCACAGCTATGCGATGGTCATGGCTCGGGGGTTAATGTGCTCCGACCTGGACTCGCTCCAGCGTAGGGGCCCTTCTCCCGCGCGGGTCGAGCAGGAGAACCGAGAGCTGGAGGTCGCCATCGCCGTCAGGAACGAAGCGGTGGCGGAGGCGGCTAGGGACAGGGCCCGCTTCGTCGCCCACCTGGCGGGGTTGCAGGCGGCGGCCAGGCGAACGAGGACGCGGCGGCGGTCTAGGCGGTGGCGGGGGAGGAGGCCCAGGCGGCGGCGGAGGCGGCGACTACCCAGGTGGCGTTGGCCCAGGCGGAGGCCCTGTGGAACAGCTCCCTGGCCGAGGCCCTCGAACGCCGCAGGCGGGAGGACGAGATGTCCGTTCGCCGGCATGCGCGACGCGCGGAGTGCGCGAAGCGCTCCCGCTTCGACGATGGCGCCGGCCCTTCCGGCGGCCAGTAGTAGACTGCGAGTAACCGAGGCCGGTGTAGGCCGCGCGACGGCGAGTAGGTACGGCCGTTGTAGTTTTAGGTTAACTCGACTAACCATCTCTGTAAAGATGGTCCTTTTGGCCAATCAATAGTAATGAAAAAATCTTTTGCTTACCTACTCACTGCCAACCGGGGCCGGATGCACCCAACGCGGACAGTTTCTGCGACCGTGGAGCGTCCGCGGAGACGCAAACCTGGCGCATATTTGGGCTAGGTTTGCATCTCCGCGGACGGCCCGGTCACTTTCCGTCGCCCCGCTGGAGGTGGTGCCAGACATATTTCCGGTCACGGCGGACGAAAACGGTCGCTCAGCGACCGTTTGCGTCGCGCCGCTGGAGATGCCATAATCTCATAAAATGGTACAGTTAGATTCATATTAAAGAACACTTTCTAAAGATACCGATTGTCATTTAAATAACCATCATATACTGTAATGTCCCAGGTTTAGAGACGATCAAGGGGTAGATTTTAGAAAGGGATGTGCATTGCATAGTAAATTCTGGGGCAATTTCGCGCTTTTAAACAAAAACTGCATCGAAGGGGGACAAGTTTCTCTCTCGACACCTTACGGGGTTAGGGTTTCGAGAGTGCGACAAACTTGCTTCTCACTTCACTAGTTTAGGGTTTTCGAGAAGAGAGGGAGAGTTCACATGATTGAATTCTAAATGTTATGACATGATTGAATTCAAAACAAGGTTGAATTTGAATTTCAAATTCAAACATTAAATAATTATCCTAAATAATACAATTAAGGAAAATCATTAGGTAAATAATCAATAATAAACAATACAATTAATAAATAATAAAGCTCATTAGAGAAACCTTGAGCTTTATTGATCAACACACACATAATACATTGTCTTTACAATATTCAGATTTGAAATATGAAATTACAACATATTACAAGAATTGAATAAATAGGAAAAGGAAAAGGCAAATTACAAGATCTCTAAATGCCCTAAACTACATTGTGATCTTCATGAATTCTTTGATCTTGATGATCTTGAGTTCATCTCCGATCAGCACTTGATACCGCACACATACACAACAAGCAAATTATTAAGCCAAGTGGCAAAGCCACTTGGCAGAGTTACTGTAAAAATGAAATGTAGGGGATATGGTCAATCAGCCGAGCTGATCCTCTCCAGAGCCAAGTTCACGGGATCCGGTTCACACGGACACACAAGCAGAGACACACATCGGGTGTGCATGCTCAACACCGAGCACTCGCTTGTGCATGCTGCACACACACACGAGTGAGTCACAAGGGTGGCAAGCGGGAGCCGTCGACCGGTGAGGTTAGAGGACAGCCATATATAAACCCCTTCAACGAGTGAACCCTAGCCAATCCATCGGCGGAATCTCCAAAGGGTAAGAACACCAAGAACAGGAAGAACGGCCAGAGCTGTTCAACCTGTCCAAAGATCACCACCGAACCAAATCAAGCCTCACAAGATCACCAGGAGGAGCAGGGCAAGTAAATCCACCACAAGATCCACACAGAAGCAAAACCTCTACACCAACAACTCATTCTAGGAGCTGGAGTGAGGTATACACATCATCATGAACAAACCAAGGGGTTTTGTTCATATATTGCACAGGCATGAGCACAAGCACACAAAAGGGTGGGAAAACCTGGATATATCATCATTTGGTTGCAAAACCATTTGGTGCTAGTAAATAAAGCAAAGGCTAGAAGGAAAACAACCATGGGAACACTGGTTGTGTCAACACAGTGACACAACCAGAGAAATCCATCATGGATTCAATCCTTATAGCCATTCAAAGTCACCAAGCACCTAACAGCCTAGCTACACCATCAGAATGGTAGAAACACCAGTTTCTACTAGTTTTGTCAACATCAAAGGGCTTCTGGCAGTCAAACATGATCAGCCAGAAAGCATCTATCCATCACAGAAAGCCACAGGAGAAGGGAGCTATCCTTGACAGCATCACAGTGCTGCTAGGACTACCTCAACCTACAGCCAGCACAAGAACCCACACATCACTATCCATATGGATTCAGTTTAGGGCTAGGGTACACAACAAGGTGTTGGCATCCATCTAGCCCTGTCATAATCAATTGGATGATCACAACTGCAAGCGAGTTCACATCACTTATCCATTCCAGTAAATCCGGACAATACAGATAAGTGAACAATACAAATAATCAAAGCATCGAGCCTTGCCGATGATCCAATGGATCATTGCAAGCAACGAGTGAGGTTTAAACCAAGCACCAGGCACACACCGAGCAAACCTGTGTGACACACACACATCACGGAGTTGAGTAGCATGTGGTGCGGACACAACACGACAGTATTTTACAAGCAACCGATGATCATATGATCATCGGGTGTTGGCTAGAGCATGCCGGAGCATGCTAAGGCATTATCGGCATCAAGTATGAACCAATTAATTAAACAATTGCATCACGAGATAAATGAATTGAAGCACGAGATAGGATCTCACCGGAGGCACCGGCAATTGCAAGTATGCAATAATTAACTACCACAACTAAGCCTAGGACTAGATTAAGCACACCCGAGTAGGCCATGAGCATCACTAGAGGCTCATGAGCAATCACAAGAGGACCACGGCCAAAGTTTACAATAAACGAGAAATAGCTAGGGAGCACGAGTGAGCAATTGAGCAAGAACAGAGCCATGAGCACATCAAGCTAGGATCGCAGTGGCGACAGCCAGATAAGCCAAGCACAACGAGCAAGCATGGCAGAGTGCACGGCATCTCCATGAGGAGAGGCGGCAAAGTAGGGACTAGAGCATAGCATCGAGGAGAAGGTAAGAAGGGAGATGATGGAGGCGTACTAACCCGGAGCTGCAGCGGCGGCGTCACCATGGCGGTACGGCGGCACGGCCGGCCACGGCAGCGCCAAGCCATGGCCAAGCCGGGCGGTCGCCGAGCGCGGAACGCTCCGGCACGACGGCACGGCGAGGCACACGGCCTCGGCACCAGCGCGCGTCGGCGGCGACCAACTCGCCCCGGCACGCCACGACGGGCGAGCGAGGCGAAGGGGGACGCGACGTGGAAGCGGCGAAGCACGGATCGGCGCGGTGGATCCGGTGCGCCGTTGAGCGGCGGATCAGATGCGCCGCATCTCGCCGGCGGCGACCGCCGGAGTTGGTCGGATAAATTCGGCGACGGAGGCGGCGACGCGAGTCGCCGAGCAAGGCGAGAGGATTAGGGTTAGGACGAGCGGCGCGTGGAGAGGAAGTGAGCGACCGAGCCGCTCGGGCTCGGTTGGACCCGAGCTGGTCTAGCCAAACCGTTGGGCCACCCCGACGGGTGGGGCCCGGGGGCAATTTCGCCATTTCACAAATTCACTTTAAATGCACAAACTTTGGAAAATCACCATAATTATTTAACAGCTCTAAAAAAAAATAATTAAAAATATGATAATTGATCAGCATAAAATTCTCTACCTAAATAAAATATCAAAGAGAATTTTTGAAGACAATTAAGAATGAGTCTTAATTTGAGGATTTAAATAATCATTTAAATCACATATATATTTTTTTCAATAACAAAAATAAGTCTATTAATGCCTTTGGACTTCAAAACACCTTGACAACATTTCAAGGTTGTGTTTTACTCTAAATCAAGGATTCCCAAATCATTCTTAGTATTAACCTCTTACATGAAATACTAACAACATCGGAAGGGGGGAACAAACCCTAAAAATGGAATCATGCATAACTGCTTCTTTAACCATTGCCCTTATCGGACAATGATGCTATTTTTCAGAACAAGAGGACAAGGGTCAGTCCATACCTACCAAGCTGCAGAGCTTTGCGGTGTTCGAGCAAGTTCATCACTTGCTCATGTCATTTGAGTATTTCTATCAAATTACTTGCAAAGTATTATGGTTATCACTATTGCACAAAAATCAAAACCACTACTTTCATAACTATGAATATGACTAAGTGGTGGGCAATGGAACCATGGATTGTGTTGATATGGTGGAGGTTCCATTGCACGGGTTTATATCCATCTAGGATTAAACAACAAATGTCGCCAGACGATTCTTGTGCCGTAATATCCGTGTTAACCATAAGATCCGGAGTGGGACGGAGTAGTCAAAAGTGTTTCCACCTCTCGTTCATCAACGGATGCGCTTTACCGTAGACACTTGTTTCGTCGGCGGCAAGCGGTGAGGGTCGGGAAGCCTTAAGTCCCCACGGCACGGTCCGTAGACACTTGTCGTTCGAAGAACAAGCGGTAGGGCTGGGGAAGCCTTAAGTCCCCACGGTATTGCGGTCTATGAGGGATTGTAAGGTGTCCGGAACGGTCTATCCATGATGATAGGGGAAGGCATATGAATGCCGGAACGGTCTCATCATGGATATAGAGGAGGACAATCTTACAAAAGGGTGGGTGTTCGAGGTAGCGGAGGAACATGATTGGCTAGACCTTATACCGGGCCTCACACCGAAGGAAGTGTGGACGGGAAAGCTGCCCGGTTGGCACCAAGGATAAGATCTCTTATGGGTAAAGCAACACACCTCTGCAGAGTGTAAGAACTGTGACCTGTCACTCCCTGTTCCGGGATTGAGGAACTGCGAACGCGGCCGGAAAGGAGCTCCATGAAGTTCTAGTAAACCGGTGAAGGCTGACGGACATAGCTCTTTGAAATAAAAGCAATCTCTTGAAGAAATGTTTAGCAAAACTTGCATTGGTATTAGACTTTCTGGTCTAATATCGTAGCTAGTGCATTAAACACCTCTTATCTATAATGAACTTGTTGAGTACGCTCGTACTCATACCACTCTTAAACCCCATGCTTAGATTGTCTGAATCGTCCGGAGGAGGACTGCGACAACAATGAAGGAGCCGAGATCATCGGCTATGAAGAACCTGACCTCTCAGGAGGTGTTGAAGGCGTAGACTACATCATCGTCTACGGATCCGGGGAGGCTTCCGGAGGAGAACAAGCCTAGAGATATCTGAGGAGTAGTAGTAGCCGAGCAGCACAAACTCTTACCATGTAGTCTGCTCGATTAAATAAATGTTTAGTTTAATGAGACTATGGTATTGTAAGCTAAGTTGGGTTCGCCTCGAACCCAGGAGTTATCCTCTTAGGACCCAAGAGGAGCTCCAAGACGACTTGTGTATGATGATTGTAATAATATGTGAATGAGTTATGGACCCTGCTATGTTCGTTGTACTACTACGAGGGATGTAATATTTGCGGAATGGTACTTCGCGAATGTTATATCAACGACCGGCATACTACAACATGCAGTGGTATGCGGGGTCACCACAGTTGGTATCGAGCAAAAGCTTTGACCTTAGGTTGGAACCTAGTAAATGGGACTAAAACGTTAGGAGTCAAATAGGATTAGTAAAGAGTTCTCTAAAAATATGGTGTATATTCAATTGAGAATACAACAATCATATCTTTTAGTGCGATAATTCTTTATTATCTCTATTATGATGCATTATTACTAATCTCATAATCTTTCTATTTCTACAGCCAACATGGCAAGTGCACGACCGGGAAGAAACGTGAAAGTTATGGATTCCACACTGAACGAATACCAAGGAGGACTTGGTGATATCCTTCGAGCCATGTTGCTGGAATTTGGGTGTGATTCCCAGATTCCAGTAAAGAAGTACATGTTCTATGATGGACCGGTGTTGGCCAAGTGCAGAGTAGGACTGCGACTTCCCGAATCTTTGGGATTGAGCGTAGTCATGCCAGCTGGGGAAGCAAGAACAACCAATACAGCCTACCATATAGCTGTTATGAGAGCCATAACCGACATTCGGGAGCATAAGACGAAAGCGCTTATGGGTTCCGAATTCACACACATTCCTCATATGGAGGAAGATAATGATCCCATGCTGAACCATTTCAAATATGCCAAAAGAAAACCAGCCGAAGCAGCCAAATACATGGATAACAGCCGTAACTTCATATCATTACTCTTTCAGCTGAACCATCATCTGATAGGAGCTATTGATACGATGCTAGAGGAATTTACCGAACCCAAGGAGGAGAGTAGGGGGAAAGAGCCTATGGAGAATGTAGTGCACACACCAGTTTATTCAGCTGGTGACTACATCAGCTTTGATCCACTTGCACGTGAACCTACACCTGCTACACCTGGGAACTACCTGAATAGTTCCTATGGGGGATACGAAGGCGGAGCGGAATCCGGAAACAACCAGCGTTCCGAGACTCCGATCGAGAATTCTAGGGGTTGGCGTTGGGGAGATGACACGGGAACCCATAGTACTACTGAGTACTATGATGGAGAGATGAACGATGATGCCACAACCCAGAACCAGAACTATCCTAGTAATGAAGGAGTGGATGGAGGATATCCGACACAGGTTGAGTCGGGTATGGGTTTTGGTAACCCTTATGGTGGGGCTACAGGAGAGTACACCCGATGGGTGGATTATGATGCACTCAACGATCGGTTCATGAACACCGATTTCTCCTTAGGATCATCATCCGACTCGGATTACAAGCCAACGGGGAGACCTTATGTTCCGGGGTCTATCGGGAGGACGACACGTTCGACCGGATGGAAGCCTGGAATGTACCGGGAGTGAAGACTGATTAGAAGACCACCAAGGGAGGCGTGGCTATAATACACAAGTACCACGTGTATTATAGTTTGTAACATTTGTATAAATGTTGTACATATACTTTAATAAGTGAGTTTGCATACTCACATCGACTTGAGTTATGTAATAAGACCACTTATGTATGTAAATATATGGTATATGTTTTGTATGATTTGGATTTGCTTCTTGATTTCAATTGCGTGACTAGTTCTGTGCACAATGTTGAGCTCAGAAAACTTGCGCATGGAGTAATTATGAGTATCATCTTGTGTTACAGAACTAGGGGGATCTGTCGGGAACGTTAGGAAACGAGACTGAAGCGCAGCGCATGGAGCGCGAAGCAAAGGAAAAGGAAGAGGCTGAGGGTGCAGCCAGAGATCAGTTTCCACCACCACCACCACCCATGACTCAGCAGAACTTTATCCAGTACATGCAACGGCGGAAGAGAGGCAGCGTGTAACACCGGAGGCTGCGAACAAATTCCTTCAGGATCTAATGCAGCGGAATAGGGTGGAGAGACCGGAGAACCAGGGAGTCTCATTAGCGGACTTCCAAAACACCAAGCCGATATCTTTCGCATACGCGCCGAGCCTATGGACGCGGAAGATTGGCTGATGGATACCGAGCGCAAGCTCAACACCGTTGGATGCAATGATCAAGAGAAGGTTAGATATGCTACCCATCCGCTATGTGGACCTGCCGCATCATGGTGGGACAACATTGTAGCCGTGTATCCGGCAGGAAAGGTATTTACCTGGGAGGAGTTCGCAAGGAAGTTCAGGGAATCCAATGTCCCTGAAAGTATCGTGGAACTGAAGCGTCGGGAGTTCGAGAGTCTCGAGCGAAGGACAAGGCAATCCCGACCTATGTCGGGGAGTTTTCCAAGCTGTCCGAGTATGCGGTTGAGGAAGTTAATACCGAGGACAAGAAGAAGAAGAGATTTCTGAGGGGGTTAAGTCCCCAGTTCAAGGTACAGCTGCGGATGATGAGAGCAACGGAATTCCAAGAGCTGGTGGATGCAGCCATCACTCTTGAAGATGACTTTAAACAACTGCAAGAAGAAAAGAGGAAGAAGGCCAAGTATGAGCCGAAGAGGTTTGTTAGTAACAAGCCTAACACCAGCTTGAGTTTCAAGCCCAGATACAACAACAACAACAACAACAACAACAACAGCAACTACTATGGTAGTAGGAAGAATCAGGCATTCCGGCATCGCAAATCAAAGCGTCTGCGGGAGCTGTGGACTTCCGAGGGCATTTTGCCGAGGGATTGCAAGAAACCAAGGATTATATGCTTTGGTTGTCGCCGGGAGGGGCACATGCTCGAAGGACCGCCCCAAGAGAAACACGGGAGGAGGTCAATGCGGAGGAGGAGGAAGTCGAGGAAACACCGGAGGGAATTGGAAGAATAAGAAGCCTTTCGGCAAGCTGAACTGTACCAGTCTGGAGGAGGTGGTCAATTCTGACCAGGCGGTGATAGGTACGCTCCAGATCCTCACTCATCCTGGCAAAGTACTTTTTGATACCGGTGCAACTACATCATTCATTTCTCAACAATTCATCATCAAACATGGGATTAGTTGCACTAAGTTAGATACACCCATAACCATACTTTCTGCGGGGGGAACGATATTAGTAACCCATGCCAAACAAAAACAAGTAATTATGATCAATAAGTGCGCGTTTGACGCGGACCTGTTCATTTTACCGATGAAGGACATTGATGTCATTCTTGGTATGAACCGGTTAGAAGCTAATGGAGCATTGATCGATCGTGTAAACAAGACGGTGTCTTTGAAAAGTCCCGATGGAAGTAGAATGATCTACCAAGGCGACAAACATACACGATTGAAGTGGAGCTACGGCTAAATAGCATGAAGGAGGTGAAGTTAGAAGATATCCCTGTAGTAAATGAATTCCAGGATGTGTTTCTCGCGGAATTACCCGGTATGCCACCAGATAGGGAGATAGAATTCACTATCGACCTAATTCCAGGAACAGCTCCGATTGCTAAAGCACCATATAAGATGGGGCCTAAGGAATTGAAAGAGCTTAAAGAGCAATTGGATGATTTGGAACAAAAGGGATTCATTCAGGAGAGTGTTTCACCATGGGGATCACCTGTGATCTTCGTGGATAAAAGAGATGGAGGAAGAAGGATGTGCGGAGACTATAGAAATCTGAACAACGTCACAATCAAGAACAAGTATCCACTTCCAAGAATACAAGATCTATTTGATCAGGTTAGAGGAGCGGGAGTCTTTTCCAAGATTGATCTAAGATCCGGTTATCACCAGATAAAGATCAAGAAGGAGGACGTTCCGAAAATCGCCTTTGTCTCAAGGTATGGACACCATGAATACCTTGTAGTACCTTTTGGATTAACCAATGCCCCAGCAATATTCATGAATCTCATGAATAAGATCTTCATGCCATATCTAGACAAGTTTGTCATCGTATTCATCGATGATATCTTGATATATTCCAAGAACAAGGCGGAACATGCCGAACATTTGAGGTTAGTGTTGCAAACACTAAGGGAACATCAACTCTATGCCAAACTCAGCAAATGTGAATTTTGGCTAGATCAAGTGGAATTTCTTGGTCATGTCATTAGCAAAGAGGGAATCGCTGTCAACCCGAGCAAGGTAGCGACGGTTTTAGAATGGGAAGCACCCAAGACTTGTCAAGGAAATCCGAGGATTCCTAGGAATGGCGAGGATATTATCGGAGATTCATTGAAGGATTCTCCAAGATAGCAGGACCAATGACAAAGTCTGTTAAGGAAGAACACACCATTCGTGTGGACGGAGGAGTGTGAGAAGAGTTTTCAAACTCGAAGGAGAAACTCACCACGGCACCGGTGTTAGCAGTTCCTGAAGTTGGCAAGGACTACACCGTGTACTGTGACGCATCCAAACATGGATTGGGTTGCGTACTCATGCAAGATCGGAAAGTGATATCTTATGGATCGAGACAATTAAGACCTCATGAAGTAAACTATCCAACACATGACTTGGAGTTAGCAGCGGTCGTATTTGCACTTAAAACATGGAGACATTTTCTCTATGGAGCAAAGTGTGAGCTCTATACGGACCACAAAAGCCTCAAATATTTCTTCACTCAGAAGGAACTCAACATGAGGCAGAAAAGATGGCTAGAATTGATCAAGGATTATGATCTGACAATCAATTACACACCAGGGAAGGCTAATGTAGTAGCAGATGCCCCGAGTAGAAAGAGTACCGGAGGAGTGGAACAAGAAATATCACCGGAGTTGAGGAAGGAAATAAGTCAAGCCCAAATACAACTTTGGGAGAAGGAAGCCCATGAAGGATTATCGGCGTTGCAAGTAGCCGATGAGTTGAATGTCAACTTGAAGAATGAGATAATGATGGGTCAGTTGGACGATCCATTCATTGTAGAAGAGATGAGGAGAATAGATGAGGGAAGACCATCAGAATTTCACCGTGGAGAATCTGGATCATTGTGGTTCCAGAAAAGAATTTGCGTTCCGGATATTGCTGAAATTAAGGAAGTAATACTTCGAGAAGCTCATCAAACACCATATTCCATACATCCGGGAAGTACAAAGATGTATATGGATCTAAAGGAACTATTCTGGTGGAATAATATGAAGAGAGAGATAGCACAATATGTTGCGAGAATGCCATACCCGCTGCCGAGTGAAGGCTGAACATCGAGTCCCGGCAGGGAAGTTACAACCTTTACCTATTCCGAGTGGAAATGGGAGGAGATAGGGATGGATTTCATCACCGGACTACCCATGACTAATAAAAAGAAGGACATGATATGGGTAATCGTGGACCGGTTGACGAAAAGTGCACATTTCTTAGCGGTAAACCAGCAGGATAAAGGAGAGAAACTTATCGATCTTTACATCAAAGAGATCGTAAGTAAGCATGGAGTACCTAAGAAGATAGTATCGGATCGAGGATCCGTGTTCACATCAGCATTCTGGAAGCAGCTTCACGAAGCTTTAGGATCCAAATTGGATTATAGTACCGCTTATCACCCACAAACAGGCGGACAAACTGAGAGAACCAATCAGATCTTAGAAGATATGCTTAGGGCTTGTGCCCTAGACTTCGGAGGATCATGGGAGGAGCATCTACCTTTAGCAGAGTTTTCATACAACAATAGTTATCAAAGCAGACATCAAGATGGCACCATTTGAAGCTTTGTATGGAAGGAAGTGTAGATCACCCATATGTTGGTATGAAGCCGGAGCAAGCAAAGAGTTCAACCCTGATTATGTCAAGGAAAAACAACAAATCATTGACATTATCAGAGACAGGCTCAAGATAGCCCAGAGCCGGCAAAAGAGTTACGCCGATCAGAAGAGAAGGACGTGGGAGCCACAAGTTGGAGACATGGTATATCTTAAGGTAAGCCCGATGAAAGGACTTCAGAGATTCGGAGTAAAAGGAAAGTTGAGCCCTAGATACATAGGACCATTCAAGATACTAAGTCAGAATCGAGGTTTAGCCTTTGAGTTGGATCTACCGGGAAGGTTAGCTCAAGTCCATAATGTATTCCATGTGTCACAACTTCGGAAATGTTTGAAGACCCCAGATGAACCAATATCACATGAGGAGCTCGAGTTACAACCAGACTTGACATACATCGAGAAGCCGCCTAAGATTCTCGAGGAAAGCTGGAAACAACTCAGAAATAAGGCGATCAAGTATTGCAAGATACAATGGAAGCATCACCCCGAGAGGGAAGCCACCTGGGAAAAAGAGGAAGACCTAAGGAAAACATACCCCGAGCTGTTCAGGTATTACAACCACAACTTCGGGACGAAGTTTTCTTTAAGGGGGAAAGGCTGTAATGTCCCAGGTTTAGAGACGATCAAGGGGTAGATTTTAGAAAGGGATGTGCATTGCATAGTAAATTCTGGGGCAATTTCGCGCTTTTAAACAAAAACTGCATCGAAGGGGGACAAGTTTCTCTCTCGACACCTTACAGGGTTAGGGTTTCGAGAGTGCGACAAACTTGCTTCTCACTTCACTAGTTTAGGGTTTTCGAGAAGAGAGGGGAGAGTTCACATGATTGAATTCTAAATGTTATGACATGATTGAATTCAAAACAAGGTTGAATTTGAATTTCAAATTCAAACATTAAATAATTATCCTAAATAATACAATTAAGGAAAATCATTAGGTAAATAATCAATAATAAACAATACAATTAATAAATAATAAAGCTCATTAGAGAAACCTTGAGCTTTATTGATCAACACACACATAATACATTGTCTTTACAATATTCAGATTTGAAATATGAAATTACAACATATTACAAGAATTGAATAAATAGGAAAAGGAAAAGGCAAATTACAAGATCTCTAAATGCCCTAAACTACATTGTGATCTTCATGAATTCTTTGATCTTGATGATCTTGAGTTCATCCCGATCAAGCACTTGATACCCGCACACATACACAACAAGCAAATTATTAAGCCAAGTGGCAAAGCCACTTGGCAAGGTTAACTGTAAAAATGAAATGTAGGGGATATGGTCAATCAGCCGAGCTGATCCTCTCCAGAGCCAAGTTCACGGGATCTGGTTCACACGGACACACAAGCAGCACACACATCAGGTGTGCATGCTCAACACCAGGCACTGCTTGTGCATGCTGCACACACACACAGTGAGTCACAAGGGTGGCAAGCAGGAGCTGTCGACCAGTGAGGTTAGAGGACAGCCATATATAAACCCCTTCAACAGTGAACCCTAGCCAATCCATCGGCAGAATCTCCAAAGGGTAAGAACACCAAGAACAGGAAGAACAGCCAGGAGCTGTTCAACCCGTCCAAAGATCACCACTCGAACCAAATCAAGCCTCACAAGATCACCAGGAGGAGCGAGGCAAGTAAATCCACCACAAGATCCACACGAAGCAAAACCTCTACACCAACAACTCATTCTAGGAGCTGGAGTGAGGTATACACATCATCATGAACAAACCAGGGGGTTTTGTTCATATATTGCACAGGCATGAGCACAAGCACACAAAAGGGTGGGAAAACCTGGATATATCATCATTTGGTTGCAAAACCATTTGGTGCTAGTAAATAAAGCAAAGGCTAGAAGGAAAACAACCATGGGAACACCTGGTTGTGTCAACACAGATGACACAACCAGAGAAATCCATCATGGATTCAATCCTTATAGCCATTCAAAGTCACCAAGCACCTAACAGACCTAGCTACACCATCAGAATGGTAGAAACACCAGTTTCTACTAGTTTTGTCAACATCAAAGGGCTTCTGGCAGTCAAACATGATCAGCCAGAAAGCATCTATCCATCACAGAAAGCCACAGGAGAAGGGAGCTATCCTTGACAAGCATCACGATGCGTCGCTAGGACTACCTCAACCTACAACAAGCACAAGAACCCACACATCACTATCCATATGGATTCGAGTTTAGGGCTAGGGTACACAACAAGTGTTGGCATCCATCTAGCCCTGTCATAATTAATTGGATGATCACCACTGCAAGCAGTTCACATCACTTATCCATTCCAGTAAATCCAGACAATACAGATAAGTGAACAATACAAATAATCAAAGCATCAGAGCCTTGCTGATGATCCAATGGATCATTGCAAGCAACAGGTGAGGTTTAAACCAGCACCGAAGCACACACCGAGAGCAAACCCGTGTGACACACACACATCACAAGTTGAGTAGCATGTGGTGCGATACACAACACGACAGTATTTTACAAGCAACCGATGATCATATGATCATCGAGAGTTAGCTAGAGCATGCCGGAGCATGCTAAGGCATTACCGGCATCAAGTATGAACCAATTAATTAAACAATTGCATCACGGATAAATGAATTGAAGCACGTGATAGGATCTCACCAGGGGCACTGGCAATTGCAAGTATGCAATAATTAACTACCACAACTAAGCCTAGGACTAGATTAAGCACACCCAGTAGGCCATGAGCATCACTAGAGGCTCATGAGCAATCACAGGAGGACCACAGCCAAAGTTTACAATAAACAGAAATAGCTAGGGAGCACAGTGAGCAATTGAGCAAGAACAGCACAGCACATCAAGCTAGGATCTGTGGCGACAGCAGTAAGCCAAGCACAACAGCAGCATGGCAGTGCCGGCATCTCCATGAGGAGAGAGCGGCCGGGGACTAGAGCATAGCATCGAGGAGAAGGTAAGAAGGGAGATGATGGAGGCGTACTAACCCGGAGCCGCGCGGCGGCGTCACCATGGCGGTACGGCGGCACGGCTGGCCACGGCAGCCGCCAAGCCATGGCCAAGCCGGCGGTCGCCGAGCGCGGAAGCTCCAACGACAGCACGGCGAGGCACACGGCCTCGGCACCGGGCGCGTCGGCGGCGACCAACTCGCCCCAGCGACACCACGACGAGGCGAGCAGAGGCGAAGGGGGACGCGACGTGGAAGCGACGAAGCACGGATCGGCGCGGTGGATCTGAAGCGCCGTTGAACGGCGGATCAGATGCGCCGCATCTCGCCGGCGGCGACCGCCAGAGTTGGTCGGATTAATTCGGCGACGGCGGAGGCGACGCGAGTCGCCAGAGCAAGGGAGAGGATTAGGGTTAGGACGAGCGGCGCGTGGAGAGGAAGTGAGCGACCGACCGCTCGGGTCGGTTGGACCCGAGCTGGTCTAGCCAAACCGTTGGGCCACCCTGACAGGTGGGGCCCAGGGGCATTTCTGCCATTTCACAAATTCACTTTAAATGCACAAACTTTGGAAAATCACCATAATTATTTAACAGCTCTAAAAAAAAAATAATTAAAAATATGATAATTGATCAGCATAAAATTCTCTACCTAAATAAAATATCAAAGAGAATTTTTGAAGACAATTAAGAATGAGTCTTAATTTGAGGATTTAAATAATCATTTAAATCACATATATATTTTTTTCAATAACAAAAATAAGTCTATTAATGCCTTTGGACTTCAAAACACCTTGACAACATTTCAAGGTTGTGTTTTACTCTAAATCAAGGATTCCCAAATCATTCTTAGTATTAACCTCTTACATGAAATACTAACAACATCGGAAGGGGGGAACAAACCCTAAAAATGGAATCATGCATAATCGCTTCTTTAACCATTGCCCTTATCGGACAATGATGCTATTTTTCAGAACAAGAGGACAAGGGTCAGTCCATACCTACCAACTGCAGAGCTTTGCAGTGTTCAGGCAAGTTCATCACTTGCTCATGTCATTTGAGTATTTCTATCAAATTACTTGCAAAGTATTATGGTTATCACTATTGCACAAAAATCAAAACCACTACTTTCATAACTATGAATATGACTAAGTGGTGGGCAATGGAACCATGGATTGTGTTGATATGGTGGAGGTTCCATTGCACGGGTTTATATCCATCTAGGATTAAACAACAAATGTCGCCAGCGATTCTTGTGCCGTAATATCCGTGTTAACCATAAGATCCGGAGTGGGACGGAGTAGTCAAAAGTGTTTCCACCTCTCGTTCATCAACGGATGCGCTTTACCGTAGACACTTGTTTCTGTCGGCGGCAAGCGGTAGGTCGGGGAAGCCTTAAGTCCCCACGGCACGATCCGTAGACACTTGTCGTTCGAAGAACAAGCGGTAGGCCGGGGAAGCCTTAAGTCCCCACGGTATTGCGGTCTATGAGGGATTGTAAGGTGTCCGGAACGGTCTATCCATGATGATAGGGGAAGGCATATGAATGCCCGGAACGGTCTCATCATGGATATAGGGGAGGACAATCTTACAAAAGGGTGGGTGTTCGAGGTAGCGGAGGAACATGATTGGCTAGACCTTATACCGGGCCTCACACCGAAGGAAGTGTGGACGGGAAAGCTGCCCGGTTGGCACCAAGGATAAGATCTCTTATGGGTAAAGCAACACACCTCTCGCAGAGTGTAAGAATCGTGACTCCGTCACTCCTCGTTCCGGGATTGAGGAACTGCGAACGCGGCCGGAAAGGAGCTCCATGAAGTTCTAGTAAACCGGTGAAGGTCGACGGACATAGCTCTTTGAAATAAAAGCAATCTCTTGAAGAAATGTTTAGCAAAACTTGCATTGGTATTAGACTTTCGGGTCTAATATCGTAGCTAGTGCATTAAACACCTCTTATCTATAATGAACTTGTTGAGTACGCTCGTACTCATACCACTCTTAAACCCCATGCTTAGATTGTCCGAATCGTCCGGAGGAGGACTCGCGACAACAATGAAGGAGCCGAGATCATCGGCTATGAAGAACCCGACCTCTCAGGAGGTGTTGAAGGCGTAGACTACATCATCGTCTACGGATCCGGGAGGCTTCCGGAGGAGAACAAGCCTAGAGATATCTCGAGGAGTAGTAGTAGCCGAGCAGCACAAACTCTTACCATGTAGCTGCTCGATTAAATAAATGTTTAGTTTAATGAGACTATGGTATTGTAAGCTAAGTTGGGTTCGCCTCGAACCCAGGAGTTATCCTCTTAGGACCCAAGAGGAGCTCCAAGACGACTTGTGTATGATGATTGTAATAATATGTGAATGAGTTATGGACCCTGCTATGTTCTGTTGTACTACTCTGAGGGATGTAATATTTGCGGAATGGTACTTCGCGAATGTTATATCAACGACTGGCATACTACAACATGCAGTGGTATGCAGGGTCACCACATATACTGAGAGTAATTCTTGATCAAAGATCAAAGTTAAATCTCGATTGTGTTTTCAAGAGTTTTCTTTGACAAAAAATTAAGCAACTATATCTCGACTGTGTTACATAAAATGGTACTTTAGATTCCTACTAAAAACGTTTTCTAAAGATAACAAATGTCAATGATATAATTATCATATAGTGGGACTAATTCTTGATCGAAGTTAAATCTTTAAAAAACGTGTGCGCCTGATTCATAGGGAGGTAGTACTTTACTAGCACCAAACTCGAGTAACCTTGTGAGCAAGAAGGCATTCATCTGTCTAATTCATGTATAAAATGTATCATTGATAGATAATGAAATATATTTTCATATAGTACCTACAAAATCAATATCTTTAGATAGATAATAAAATAGATTTTCATATGATACCTACAAAATATCATACTTGTTCATAAATTTTTCTAAAAGTTGATCAAACTTTACTTTGTTTGACTTTCTGAAAAAAATATAAGCCTTAAGCCGTGGGACGAAGGTAGTAAATATAGCATTTTATGTTACTATACCTATGATATTATCCACTATGAAGATACTAACATAGAGTAGTAACATGTGCATGTTAGTACCCAATATTACTTATCAACTAATCTAGGAATTGTTAGGTACTCCCTCCGTTCTAATTTAGTCTACATTCTAGAAAAAATGAGACAAATTAGTAGTGCATTTATTAGTACTACTTAGATATTTGAACAACCAATCCAAGCAACATTGAAAATAACAACATCCAATGAAGAGAGTAAAACCACCTCGTTTTCAGTGTTGTTATTGACTAAAAGCTAGAATGTAGAGTATTTCAGAACAAATTTTGGGGCTATGATGTAGACTATTTCAGAACGGAGGGAGTACGAACTACGGAATATGTTGTTCAGAAGAAGACAAAGAAATGCCATTTACTCGTGCAGGAATTCTCTACGGCCGCAGCGATGTATCCACACCACCAACTGGACGCACCCCTCGTTCCCCTTGGCGTCAGCTGAGATGAACTGACGAACCAACCCCAAAAATACCAGATTACCCCTCTACGTAGCCGACAATTGCACTCTCCTACCCCTACACGTTACCCTCTCGAGACGCGAACCCTCTCCTTCCTCCCTCCCTCGGCACGCTTCTCCCCCGTTCCCCACCACCGCAACCGCGACCTGCCGGATCACCCCCTGCACCGCCCGCCGGCCAGAGCCAATCGCGGCTCGATCCGCCTCTGTGTAAGCTCCCCCTCGACCCAATTTCCTCTCCGGGAGTCCCCCAGATTTCCTCGCGATTCTTCTTTTTCCGCGCTAGAGATCGGTGTTTTGTGCTGGGGGCAAAGCAGGAATCTTGGTTTCTTCACTGCTTGTTGGGACAATATCTGTTCTGATGATTTGCCTTCCAGGAGTGTGGATTGGCTAATGGTGGCGAACCAGGAGGCGCCGGCGGCAGAGTCAGCGCCGGTGGACGCGATGCGGCTGGCGTCGCGGTGGCGGTCCCCGGCGGAGTGGGACGCCGCGGCGGCCGCGCTGGAGGCGGAGCCCGTGCCGTCCGAGCTCAACACCGCCAACAGCTCGGGCCTCTTCGCCGTCGTCTCCATCGACAAGATGTCCGTCAAGTACCTCGGCGCCAACAACCACGGCCACGACGTAGGGGTCGTGCAGGCGGACTGCCCCGCCCCCGCGCACCGAGCCGTCTACTACTTCGAGATGACCGTCAAGAATGCTGGGCTCAAGGGGCAGACCTCCATTGGGTTCACCACTGAGAGCTTCAAGATGCGTCGCCAGCCCGGGTGAGCAACCCCTTTGCTTGGCTTTTTTAGCTGCTTTGGTCTCTCTCGTCTAGATTTAGTGCTCTGGTAAAGCCAAACTTGGAGTATACGTTTTCATTGTTATTGGAAAATGTCATAGTTTGTGGTGGCCTTAGCTAATCACATAACCTATAACCTGTCTGAGATGATTTGTGGAGATCTAAAGTTGCACAATCCTGATGAGAAAAGCTAAACTAGATGTAGTTTATTTGACTATATATTCGACTATCTGTTGCAGTTCCTACATCTTTTATGCTAAAAGGAGTATGCCCTTTAAGTTTATATGGATGTACCACAATGTCTAGCTGTTGTTGGGTATGATTTTTCCTGGCCGTCCATCAGTTGTAATGTTGTTTGCCCTGATTTTAGTTTCTGTGTGGTGTTCTTTTTTTGTGGCAAATAATACCCGTTCTCCGTTTTTACTTGTCTTGGAATTTGAACTGCTATAGCACTTAGGGCACTCTATTCAATGATATTTATTTTTTGCCAATTGTCATATCTGTCTTTCTTCCAGCTGGGAATCACAAAGTTGTGGATACCATGGCGATGATGGCTATCTTTACCGTGGTCCAGGAAAAAGTGAGTCGTTTGGTCCCAAGTTCACATCTGGTGATATAATTGGCGCTGGCATCAACTACATATCGCAAGAATTGTTCTTCACGTAAGTGTGGTCATTCTTGACAAATTGACAGTATTTGTTTGTTTTGTTTGCGATTCATTAAGCTTTGATCAGCTGTAATATTTCATATAACCTTTAAAGTTACCATCCTTCAATTTTTTTTTTTTTTGGTTTGCGAGCTGAAGATGAATACTTATAGTCTGCTTGTACTTTCATTGTAAACCTTTTAATTTGGAAATAATGGCTATTTTGGATTTGCACTGCCACCATGAACTTTTGGTATTGCCTATCATCCTCTAGTATCTTATAGCTTGAATTTAGTATGTACCAGTACCAGATGCTTGTTTCATGCTCTCTGTCTCAAGTCCTTCACCTGTGTACTTTATTTAGAATATTATGTGACACCATGATTGAATTAGTTCTAGCATCTTGCAGAAAAAATGGATCTCTGGTTGGAAGCTTTCCAAAAGATATTAAAGGCCCGCTATATCCTACTATTGCGGTGCATAGCCAGGATGAAGAGTAAGCTACCTCTTTCTATTATGATTGTCTTGATGAAAATAGAAAAGCTATGTTCAATCTGCAATTACCACTGAAACTTGCGCATCTATCAGCGGAATGTCATTTCTGAGCTTTGGTATTTCGTATATTTGCACCCATGGTTTTTGAGTTGCTGTATAGTCACGAACTAATCGCCAACACATTTTTTTTTTCAAAAATCACGGCGACTCGTGACTGTTCAGCGACTTATGGCGACTATAGAGTGACTTTTGTTGACTAATCGCAGGGTTGGTGACTCGTTTTGACTCGGCGACTCAAAAAACTTGTTTGCACCTGATATTGACCCTCCCTCCCTACAAGTTGCCAACATCATCACAATATGAATTTATTTTATGTCCCACTACCTATTTATGCTGGCACCCACCTTCATCTTATTTATCAACTGCCTACCTCGACCTATTACGTGGTTTTCATAATTCCACACACCTGTTTTTGCTTGATTTCATTATATCTGAATATTTGGAATTTTGTAAATCAGGTTGACTGTAAACTTTGGAAAAGAACAGTTCTGTTTTGACATTGAGGTGAGCCAATACATTTCTGCTACTTAAAATTGTTCGTTATTTTCTTCTCTTCATTTGTTATTCCTCTTTCCATGGCCTCACTGTACTAAAATTATTTTGCGGCATCCGTGAAACATATTTGACTGTCTAACTTGAATTCTCTATCTCAGTTTGCCAAATTGTGCATTGCATCCCAAGTACTACTACTTATAATACTCTCAACCGAAAGAATGCTAGTCGTATACACTGTTATTGGCATTATTGGCTACCAAGATATGATGACACAAAAATCAAATGATTTTCCTTGATTGCAACTCCAGCTCTTTCTTCTGACACATGATTTTTAGTTTAGCTAACGTGGATACAGTTGCGAATGAATGTTGTAGTTGGCGTGCCATGGATAAACACTGCACACATATTGTTCACTTGGTGTGCATTGTATAAGCGTTTGTGATTGATGCAATTCAGTGAATTCACTCGTGTTTGGCAGGGTTATATTCTTGAGGAGAAACTGAAACAACAATCCGCTAGTGACAAATTGTACTTGCAACCGGACATCAGTCATTGGTAAGTCTCCATATACTAAATGACAACTTATTATGTTAAGTGTTGCATCACACATTCTTAAATGTAAATCCCCAAATTAGGTTCAAAATGGATATGACTAAAGTTTTCTTTAATTTCCCTGTCACTTTACTGTTGATGTCTTTTCGGTTCATTGTTGCTTTGTGGTTGAGATTTAGTGATTTACCATTTTCTGTAATCTACTTTGTGGTTTACTATCTTCGTTCCTATCAAGATAAGCCTGGTTCAGTAAATTGTTAACTGTTGTGCTACGTAGTTCGTTCTTATCTTGATATTCAAAACCTTTTCTAGGTTGATGCGTCTTATGTGTATGTACAATGACTCGTGACAGGATTGTTCGATCATATCTCCTACATTATGGTTACCAAGATACATTAAATTCCTTTGATATGGCAAGTGAAACTGATCCTCCAGCCAATCATCAAAATGGTTATGGGGAGCCTCCTGAAATATACGGTCTTAGCCACAGGAAATTGTTACGCCAGGTGAGCTGAGAAACTTACATGCAATTGAGTTCCTTTGGTAGTTATTATTATTATTATTATTATTATTATTATTATTATTATTATTATTATTATTATTATTATTATTGTTTTCTAGAACACTGGTAGTTTATTTGTTTCTGCTTTTGCGATGTCTTAAATAGCACCTTTGAGGAGTCTGATCTTTTAGTTAGTCTTTATAATGTAATAGTTAAAGAGCTAAAGACCAGTCACTAATCGGTGAAGCCTTTGTGGCTTTGTGCCAAATATCCAATGAGCATATAATGTGATTATTACTTATATGTGCTATGGTTGGGGTAACCTGACCATTGCTTGTGATAAATCAATACCAGTTGATTATTTTCGTGAAGTTGTACATTTTTATGATTGACCTTTAACGATAACACCACACCAATTAATTATGTTTGTAAGGTGTGACAACATATTTATACACTTCATTGACTGTAGAGAGTTGTATGATCGTGAACTCCATGAGAATATTTATTTTCGTAAAAAGAGCACCCACTGCTCTCAGCTGTTATTTAGATTCCCTTGCAAGCTTGGTATATTCCAGTTTGTTGACTGTACAAGGACCAATAAGCTGTAGCTACTACATCCACATTATTCTACTTTTATAGATGGCACACAAGATATTTTCTCCCTGTTGATTTCTGCTTCTAGTGGGTTCCTGCCTTCTGAAAACACTTTACTTGATTCTTGAAGCTTATCATGAATGGGGATATCGATTCTGCATTCAAAAGACTTGAGGAGTGGTATCCACAGGTCATAAAGGTATACTATACAGTTCGTTCAATTTTCTTGTTCACGTCATTTCCACAAAACGCTATTGTGGCTACTAAAAACAATGGTGATGTGATCGAAATTATATTTGTGCACAGACTCGATGAATATTCTGGACTTGCGAATATTTTCAATTTCATTAGCACATTTTTGTTCACTTCACTCCCAAAAAAAGTTAGTTACATATTCTTTGCTCTATAATAAAGATTTATTTTTCTGCAGGACGAAACATCAGTTATTTGCTTCTTACTCCATTCTCAAAGATTCATTGAATACATCAGGGTAATTTTCTGAATATTCTTAATTCTACTGGTTTCATGATTCCCGCAGGCTATATGGTTGGACAAATTGTCTGAACATATTCACTTGTGCTACCACTTGGTATTACATCTTTTGTGCAGTCGATTCTAAGATATGCCAGTAGGGTCCTCCACTACCGATCTTAAAAAAAAGAATGAAGAAGGAGAAATGTTGTCGTTAATAAGCACATGCATTAACTTGTTTCCATCTGTTGAAGGTCTTTTGGCATAGAATAGGTTAAGGAAAATAATAATGTAATATTTTGTAGCTTAGCCTTTAGGTGGAAAAGCTTAACTGCAATATGGAAGGAGAGTCTGGTTGTGCTGGAATAGCCCTGATGTTGCTCTTGCTTATACTTTGATCACTAAAAGGTGGATAGCTTCAAATATATGATGCTTTGGAAAGCGTGTAAACTTCTCTAAGTTTGACAGCTAATAAGTTACAACTATTTGGATTGGTTAGATGAAAATGGTACCTTTAGATTTAATGGAGTAAGTTCTACACTACAAATGTTTTTTTTAAATTTGACCTACTTATTCATGCAAAAATTAATGGTCAAATATGTATTTAAATACATGATTCTTTTCTCGAGTAGGTAGTACACTTCATTTTAAAATTTGTGGATATGTTATGAACCATGATCTTTAGGTAAAGAACTAATGTAAAGGGTTAAGTTGGTAATAAAGTAGCTGGTCTCACTTAATTTCAGCCTTTACTAGACTTCTCGCCTTCTCGGAAATGGGGATAAGTAATAATTCATTCTGGTTTACCCTGGGTGTTCTGGTGGTTATTTGACCAAGCTTCTCTTATTGTTGCATAAGCAGGTGTAGTTTGTTTGTCATCGTGCACACAGGTGTTTTGTTGACAGGCACACATTTAGTACTGGGCACATGAACATGCTGCATAATATTATGTCTTATTTCAATTTATACACTGTCTTTCATGCATTAGGGTGAGCACCTGGAGAATGCTGTAAAATACGCCCGTGCTAACCTGGCCAACTTCTTGACACACAAAGCTTTTGAGGGGTTGCTGAAGGTAATTCCATTGCCTTTTTAGATGGCTCATTCTTCTAGCACCTACATTCCTTCTGTACAAGAGCAAATTGCTTTGAATTTTGTTGTTCAAAATCTTCATCCTTGGCAGACTTGCATCAGTGACGTATACTTGCATCGTTGATCTTAACAGTGAGTACTTTGTTGTTGCAGGAGAGTGTGGCCCTACTCGCGTATGAGAAGCCTTCAGAATCTTGCATTGGATATTTGCTGGACTCTCCCCAGCGTGAATTCGTGGCGGATGCAGTGAATGCCGCTGTCCTGTCGACGAACCCCAGCATGAAGGACCCTGAGAGCTGCCTTTATTCGTGCCTTGAGAAGTTACTGAGGCAGCTCACGGCATGCAGCTCCGAGCTACGTGCGTTCAACAGCGATCAAGGGGACACATTCTTACTTCATAAAGAGATGCAGACCTGTGAAAGATCCAGGCGTCCCTAGGTGTCTATTCGTGTCAAATGGGCTTATGAGCAGTGGACTCAGAAACGAGAGCCTCATCATTCTTGGAAGGAAGGGATGATGGCCTGGAACTGTGGACTACGCCATGAGGAAACACATTCTTCCCTTTGAGGTACCCAGCCAATCAGCCATCCACAAGCTGAACGAGAGATTTCACAGCGACAGTAGCTGAGGCAACTGAATTTCCACTACTTCCTTCCCTGTAATCAGAAAACCTAGTTTCTCTCATGGCCTTAAGCCCTCCGTGTCTTCATAAACTTTGGTTGGCTATGTGCAGTTAGACATTGTGAACAAAAGATATATAGCTTGAATAATACTGTAAATGAAATACTACCTCAGGTCGGATTTAATCGACGCAATACTTGCATAGTTATAGGCTATCGATGCTTTGGCTTCGCGTCGATCTTTTCAGACCGGAGGGAGTAGCATTTAACCTTCTTGTCCTGCTACAACATCTGGCATGTCCATTCCAGAGATCGAATCTTCTCTTCAGATAAAAAATCTCACAACCTAAGGGGACACCATATGTTCTCTACTTCTGTGATGTAAGAATCATTTGAAGAATGTAAGTAAACTAAATAAACAAAAAAAGGGGATGTAGCTCAAATGGTAGAGCGCTCGCTTTGCATGCGAGAGGCACGGGGTTCGATCCCCCGCATCTCCAATTTATTTTTGGCTTACTTGTAATGCCCTGCCTGGCTCATTACGTGATTCTAGGAACATCTTGCGTACTTTCGTTTTGAACTGTTCCCATGATGCATGTCCAATCTATCCAAACCGATATATCTTTTATTTTGAGAAAATTTTAAAAAGTTATGTTTTGTTTCAGACTAACAGAATCCAAGAAATTAATTAGTATGTTTTTTTTTTCAGAAGCATTGATTTCTACATTGAACAACCTTTTTTTGGGGAAAATATTCTTGTAGTTCCTTGGAATAATTTCTATTTTTAATGCAACTTAACATTGCTTCCTACCAAGAAGTCATGCTCTTGCCGCCGGCGGCTCGCTGGTTCCCCCTTCTCCGTCGGCCGCTCCGGCGGCGGGAGGTGGGGGGAACCTCAGGCCCCGGCGTGTACATAGTGTAGGTGTTGCTAGGGTCCTCGCCGGCGGCGTCAGGGAGTTGGTGGCGCGGCTGGTGTTGGTTTTGCAGGTGGTGCTCTTCCTCTCCAGCGGCGGTGCTCGACGGAGCGTCGCGGCGGAGCGCCCCCCCGGGGTCGCCGTGTGCGCTTGATCCCCTTCCGGATCTCGTCGCGGCGGATCCGGTTGACCTTAGTGAAGCAGCTGGAGTCGTTTCAAGGCGATGCCGGCGATGGAGCGAGGCGGAGGCTCTCTGGAGTTCGAGGCTCGATGACTTCCCGTCCGCTCGGGGATCTTCTTCCATCCAAGGCATCAGTGGAGAAGGAGCGGCGGCGCGCCATCGGCACGTTTCTCTCCTCGTCGTCGACATCAATCTACAGAAGGACTGGGTTGGAAGTTTTGAGTTTGTGGTGATCTTTTCTGTATTCCCTTGATGTATTTTCAGCTGTTTCCTCGCAAAAAAAAAGTCATGCTCTCGCTTACCATGACAGAGATGAAAGAAGCAAGGAATTGGGGTTTTGACGGTGCAAAACATTTGTGTGATTTAAAAGTGGAATTTAGTTTGTTATGAGTTATTGAGCCAGCTATGTTGGCAACAAAAAACTACTAGAATAGATAAAGAGTGCTGCATTTTAAACAACGGGCATTTATCCAAACATACTTTGAAATGGATCCTCTGAGGCGCCTTGACTTCAGTGAGCAGTTATGCACTTTCAAGTTGGCTGACATCCTATACGGTTGTGATTAAACAGAAAAATACTTACAGACATTGCTCTTTTGCATCTCAAAAAATAGTACTCCTAGTAACAGGCGAAATATTAGTTCGTTTTGTGCTCACCACGCAGCTGCGTGTCACGCCATTATCACTCATCAGCCGCTTTACCCTCCTTTTTTTTGAAAGTTACAACACTCTGTATCGCTCGCAGACTCTTAATTCACAGTTCTAAAATGGGGCCTGATGGGCCGTGAAGGACAGTCGATTTATGCTTGGGCTGAGTGTATAATGGGCCCAAGTGCTGCCGCGGTTTATGTAGGTTTCCGCTCCAATCTTTGCTTCTCGCACGCAGCTTCGATTCCCTCCACCCGCCGCCGGAGCCACCCAGCCCAGCCCTCCCCGCCGTCGCCGACCAGCCGGAGGTCCGCCGAAACAGAGGGAGAGAGATGTGGTACCTATGCGTATTTTACCACAGGCTCTTGGACTACCGCCGGCCGGAGGTGGAGTCGCTCGCCGAGCTCTTCGGCGGCCCCGGCGCCGGGGACGCCGTCGAGTGGCGCCTGCTGGAGAACCACCACGCGGACTCCCCCTTCCACCTCGTGCGCCTCCCCGGCGACGAGCGTCTTGCCGCGCAGATCGCCAACCGCAGTAAGCGACCTCCCCTCGTCACCGTTCATATATTTCCAGCACTATGCCTAGATGTTAATGTGTCACCATATAGCTTCTCTCGTTAATCTCTGTCACCGCATTCCCCAGGCTTGCTTGTGAAGGGGATCTATGAGCTGTGGGGGCATGGTGCCACCTACGACGAGCTGGAGAAGGCGATAATGGAGTACCCTGAAGAGAGGAAGCTGCCATACCTGACGCCTGAAAGTTCCTTCAAGATTATTGTCGACAGCTTCGGCAAGGTCATCAGCTTCGAAGAACAGAACGAGATCATAAAGGGGTTCACCTACATTCCATTCGAGGTTACTGCCACAATCCTACCTTGCACTGCTGTGTTAGCATTTAATTCTTCATTAGGGCGACAGTAACACAAGCTGACCATGCTTAGAGCACCTTAGCAGAGGGATTAGGAGATGATCTTACGGGTGATTGACGTAGACATCCTAGCCTGCTCGTTGCAGGATTGAGGCAGAGGTGGCGTAGAGGAAGTAGTGCCGCCGGATGCTCTCAGGTCGCCAGTGCCACTGGCCTTTGACAGCAGCAATGAGGTTTAGTCTTCCCGTCGTGCAGCACTCCCCTGATCGGGTAGGGTAGTTGGAAATTTAGGGGGTCTAGGTTTTAGAATGTGTCTCAGTCCTCTAGCACCGAAGCCCCCTTTCCCTTTATATGTGGTGCTGATGGACCCAAACCTGAATTGGTTTTGGGTGCCCCCGATCAGGGCGCCTTAGTTGGTTCGAGGGGAACGAACATTGGATCATGCACCCCACCCTCCCAATAACGTTCCTTTTAGCGTAGCCGGTTCTGCCGGTAGATCAACCAACATACTATAGTTCAGAAACATTTGTGGATGCCAACCGTTCTATCTTTGCTAATCTGGTGGTGTTTCTCTTGTTGTAGGGCCGTGTTAATTTGAAGAAGCCTGATCACAAGTTCTTTGTCTTGGAGACTGATGATTATGGGTCGCAAAATGGCCTCCCTCCAGTTGCTCAGAAGACGGTATTCTTTGGCCGGGAGGTTGGAGCAGCGGATAGGCACCTGTTGCCGACATACCAGCTCAAGAGCAGGAAGTATATCGGTCCGACTGCAATGGATTGTGAAATGGCGTTTCTCATGGCCAACCAAGGGCTCGCACGGCCCGGGAAACTTGTGTACGATCCTTTCGTTGGCACCGGGAGTATTTTGGTGGCAGCTGCACATTTTGGAGCCATGACTATGGTCTGCATTTATTGCAGAAATAAATACATTGCTATGCTTTTGTTAGTTAGTATACATCTCGCTTATAAATTTCTTTCAGGGTGCAGATATTGATATAAGGGTTGTGCGGGATGGTCGTGGCCCCGATTGCAATATTTGGAGCAACTTTGAGCAGGTAATTAGGTGGACTTGACCTAAGTTTTACTTCGGAGAAGCTTCTTGCATGCCTTTTATGAGACTCATTCTAACCATCATTATTAGCTTCTTTATGTAGTAACATCTTATTTACTCTGTGAGTTGGTGGAAACCTAAATTTCGTCTAGTGTATTGACCATATTGTCTTATTCAGTACAAGTTGCCAGAGCCCTTGTGTGTGCTACGAGCGGATAACAACCTGCCACCTTGGCGTCCAGGATTGAAGGAGGTATTGTCCTGCATTTTGTGCTTTTTATGCAATGTTTAATGCATCACTGTTACAGTTTTGACATTGTTTATTAGAACAACTCAATTACTAGGTCAACATTATACATTGTGGACTAAACTGATCATTGTGTCTTCCCTTGTATGCTGTTATTAGCAAGTTGTCTTCTGTATAAGCTGCATGCTACTATCCAGATACTCTCTTGATTAGTTAATTTGTTGTCTAATCACAAGAAACAATAAACTGTATGCTGCTGATTTGTCTATTAGATATTTGATGCAATCATTTGCGACCCTCCATATGGAGTCCGGGCTGGTGGGCGTAAGTCCGGTGGTCGGAAGCTCTTGAAAGGCATCATCCCTCCTTACACAGTTCCAGATGAGAAGAGGGAGAACCATATTCCATCAACCGCGCCATATAGCCTTGCTGAATGTGTTCATGACCTCCTCCACCTTGCTGCAAGGATGCTGGTGATCGGTGGCAGGCTGGTATTCTTCTACCCGGTCCTGCGGGACGATGATGTTGCTGACGTAGCAAAATTCCCGGAGCACCCCTGCTTCAAGCTGGTTGCCTCTTGTGAGCAGATCCTAAGCTTGCGGTACAGTCGGGTTCTGCTAACCATGGTGAAGGTCGAGCCCTACACAGAGGAGATCGAAAAGATGGGTGAGGAACGTCACCAGGAATTCAGGGAGAACCACCAGAAATGGATGGAGGAGGGCAACCTCCGCTCCGCCGTGTTCAGCCCCGCAGAGCAGGATGGGAAGCCGAAATTCGATAAGGACTCCAAGCCAAAGTACAGAGGCAAGTACGTGTAGTAGTGATGAAAAACACTAACTTTGCGGATCAATCTCTGGGGTAAACAATTCTGTTAATCTTCTGTAATATGTATCTTTGTATGGCTCTGCTAGCTCTTACAATCTAGCTAGCTAATTGAGGACTATGACTGTATGATGTACTCTCAACTTGATATCATGCCAGGCTAGTTCATTTTTATAAGAACATGGTAGTTTTATCTTTTATTTTCCTACCTTGCGTTTCTGGCTAGTGGCTACTGCGCACTTCCATGTATTGGGAGTTCTGCTGTTATTGTTTCCAGGCTGGCCTAGTAAAAGGGTCCCCGTTCTGTTTTAGTTTCCAGGCTGGCCTAGTCTACATTCTAGAAAAAATTAGACAAAATTAGTGGTAAACAATCAATCCAAGCTACATTAAAAATAGTTACATCCAATAGATAAAGAAGGACCGCTTTGTTTTCTGAGTTTTTGTTGACTAAAACTAGAATGCAGAGTATTTCAGAATTGAGGGAGTAATTCATAGAGTTAGTCGACGGGCGTTTGATGCATTTGTAAAAGAACTGTGATATCAAACTACTGTCATATGCAAGTAGTATATATGTATGAACTACTTGTGTCAAGTGATCGATGTTTAATTATGTGTTGAAGTTTAAATTATATTTGAAATGTGTTTAAGTTTGAATTTTTATGTAAAACACAGGTAACGTATTTTAACCATTGGAGCCACAGATGATGTATTTTACGTTCTCTGAAATCTGGGAAAGTTTTCAGGTGACGTAAGAGCTTTTTGGTGATGTAAAATTGCGTCATCAGTTGGAGATGCTATATCTAGTGGTACTCCTTAGAGCATCTCCAAATAGTACATCACAAAAAGCAATTATGTATCCCTTTTTAGGGTTTCTTTTCGAGCTTTTACATCACCTGACTTATTTCTGCTATTCCGGGTGATGTAAAATACATCTCGTATGCAATTCCAAATGATGTAAAACCTAGGAAATTTGAGGTGATGTAAAATAGAGCATTAACTTGTCACGTTCGCAAACAAAAATCAAAATTATACTCAATTTGCTTCCAAAGTAAACTCAAATTACTCCCAAATTGCACCAAATTACACTCAAGATGAAGAATCTAAGTCTAAGCAGCCACGTAGCGACGCCATGGTCTCCTTCCTCCTTCTTTGTCGCAGCGTCCTCACACCTAGGGAACGGGTAGTGAGGCTCGCAGTTCTTTCCCCCTCGGCCCTCTCCTCCGTCTATTCCCCCCTTGTTCCGGCCATTTTCCCCTGCCTCGCGTACGTGTTCCTCCATGGCGTCACCACACGAGCCCACGCAAACATGGCCGCTTTGCTAGTTTCCCCTCCAACACACAAATGCCACACACTAGAAGCAAGTCCGCTTCCACCGCGCACCAATGCCGCACCTCACACACGGGCGCGCCTCTTGTTGTGGGTCATGGTCACCAGTTCTCCCTCGTCGTGTGCATATTTGCACCACATGTTGCAAATTATAAACCGAGGTGTAAATTTTTTTGGCCTTTTTTTTTTTGCATCTACATCACGTGTCATATACATCACCTCTGGGCAACCAGATAGAAATTCCACAACGGATATGGCCTAGCAAGATCTAAAAGATTGCACCTATAGAATTTTAATATTTCAACACCATCATCGATATCAGGAAGACGATCTCGTCGTCGGATGAAGGGGCGCGAATCATAGACAAAGTCATCTCCATTGACGCAGAGGCGGAAAAAAACGGCTACCAAAACCTCGTACCAACGGCTTGAACCCTGGCCAGGGTCGCCGCGTGGCGACGTCGGCCGATAGAGCTCGTCGTCGCTGCTCTCCTCGAGTGATGAGCGGCACGGGCACGGGCGCGACGGTCGGTGCAGCGACGCAGACGGCGCATTGCCGCGCAGCAGCCAAGTCCAGAAGTCGCCTCTGCTGCTCCGCCTCCTGCCGCTCCCAGTCCCGCCTGGACCAGTCGAGCGCGGCGTCCATGGGGAGCGCGTTGTCGGCGGGGACGAGGTCGTTGAGCGACCTGGCGATCGCCTCCGCCACCGCGACGTCCTCGGCACGCTTGGCCTCCTCCTCAACGAGCTGGGACGCGGCGGCGGCTGCTGCGGCCTCCTTCTTCGAGGTCTTCCTCTTGCGACCGCGTGAGGGAGACGACGGCTGGTCGCGGTCTGGTCGGCGGTGGAGAGGCCGGCGTCGCAGGTGGAGGAGCCGATCCGCCGGACCTCGACGCAGACGACGAGGAGGACGACGCCATCCTTCGCGGCGTCCAGGAGCTACCGTGCCGGCGCGACACGGTAGGCGCCACCGGCGGCGGCATCCCCAAAATTGGGGAATTGCCACCCTCGATGTGTGTGAGCATGTTCTCGAGGTTGTAGCCAGGCCCGCTCCACCAGCGGCGGCGGCTGGCGACATTGTTTCTAGCGGGAGGAGGAGGACGGCCGTCGTACGCGGCGAGTTCTCGCACGTACCTTCGCCGGAAGAACTCCGTCCACGCGTCGTAGTTATCCGGGAAGAAGCGTTGCTCCGCGTGCTGCTCGTCACTGAGGGTGGTGAGCACCGCGTCGATCTTCGCCTCCAGGAAGGCGGGATCGGGACGCCGCCCGCGCTCAGGTGCCAGCCTCCGGGCGCACGGAAGTCTGGCGGCACGGGGTGATACGTCTCCGACGTATCGATAATTTCTTATGTTCCATGCCACATTATTGATGATATCTACATGTTTTATGCATACTTTATGTCATATTTATGCATTTTCCGGCACTAACCTATTAACGAGATGCCGAAGAGCCGCTTGTTGTTTTCTCGCTGTTTTTGGTTTCGAAATCCTACAAAGGAAATATTCTCGAATTGGACGAAATCAACGCCTGTGGTCCTATTTTTGCACGAAGCTTCCGGAAGACCGAGGGGAAAGGAAGTGGGGCCACGAGGCGCCGACACAACAGGCGGCGTGGCCCGGCCCTTGGCCGCGCGGCCCCGGTGTGTGGGGCCCTCGTGTGGCCCCCGCGTTGCCCTTCCGCCTACTTAAAGCCTTCGTCGCGAAACCCCCGCACCGAGAGCCACGATACGGAAAACCTTCCGCAGACGCCGCCGCCGCCAATCCCATCTCGGGGATTCTGGAGATCACCTCCGGCACCCTGCCGGAGAGGGGAATCATCTCCCGGAGGACTCTTCACCGCCATGGTCGCCTCCGGAGTGATGAGTGAGTAGTTCACTGATACGTCTCCGACGTATCGATAATTTCTTATGTTCCATGCCATATTATTGATGATACCTACATGTTTTATGCACACTTTATGTCATATTCGTGCATTTTCTGGAACTAACCTATTAACAAGATGCCGAAGAGCCGCTTGTCGTTTGTCGCTGTTTTTGGTTTCGTAAATCCTAGTAACGAAATATTCTCGGAATTGGACGAAATCAAGACCCAGGGTCCTATTTTGCCACGAACCTTCCAGAAGACCGAAAGGGATACGAAGTGGGGCGACGAGGCGCCGCCACCATAGGGCCGCGCGGCCAGAGGGGGGCCCGCGCCGCCCTATGGTGTGGGCCCCTCGTCAGCCCTCCGACTCTGCCCTTCCGCCTACTTAAAGCCTCCGTCGCGAAACCCCTGATGCGAAAAACCACGATACGAAAACCTTCCGCAGACGCCGCCGCCGCCAATCCCATCTCGAGGGATTCCGGAGATCTCCTCCGGCACCCCGCCGGAGAGGGGATTCATCTCCCGGAGGACTCTACACCGCCATGGTCGCCTCCGGAGTGATGAGTGAGTAGTTCACCCCTGGACTATGGGTCCATAGCAGTAGCTAGATGGTTGTCTTCTCCTCATTGTGCTTCATTGTTGGATCTTGTGAGCTGCCTAACATGATCAAGATCATCTATTTGTAATGCTATATGTTGTGTTTGTGCTCGAGGGAGTATTTATGCTCGATAGTGGGTTCATGCTTGCATTGACACCTGGGACAGTGACAGAAAGTTCTAAGGTTGTGTTGTGCTGTTGCCACTAGGGATAAAACATTGGCGCTATGTCCGAGGATGTAGTTGTTGATTACATTACGCACCATACTTAATGCAATTGTCTCGTTGCTTTGCAACTTAATACCTGGAAGGGGTTCGGACGATAACCTCGAAGGTGGACTTTTTAGGCATAGATGCAGCTTGGATGGCGGTCTATGTACTTTGTCGTAATGCCCAATTAAATCTCACTATACTTATCATGACATGTATGTGCATTGTTATGCTCTCTCTATTTGTCAATTGCTCGACCGTAATTTGTTCACCCAACATGCTTTTATCTTATGGGAGAGACACCTCTAGTGAACTGTGGACCCCGGTCCATTCTTTAATACCTGAAATACAAATCTGCTGCAATACTTGTTTTTACTCGTTTTCTCGCAAACAATCATCTTCCACACAATACGGTTAATCCTTTGTTACAGCAAGCCGGTGAGATTGACAACCTCACTGTTTCGTTGGGGCAAAGTACTTTGGTTGTGTTGTGCAGGTTCCACGTTGGCGCCGGAATCTCCGGTGTTGCGCCGCACTACATCCCGCCGCCATCAACCTTCAACGTGCTTCTTGGCTCCTCCCGGTTCGATAAACCTTGGTTTCTTTCTCGAGGGAAAACTTGCTGCTGTGCGCATCATACCTTCCTCTTGGGGTTCCCAACGAACGTGTGAAATACACGCCATCAAGCATATTTTCCGGCGCCGTTGTCGGGAGATCAAGACACGCCTGCAAGGGGAGTCTCCACTTCCCAACCTCTTTACTTTGTTTTTGTCTTGCTTTATTTTATTTACTACTTTGTTTGCTGCACTATATCAAAACACAAAAAAATTAGTTGCTAGCTTTACTTTATTTACTGTCTTGTTTGCTATATAAAAAACACACAAAAATTAGTTACTTGTTTTACTTTACTTAATATCATGCATGTTTTTATTTCACTAGTTAAGCATAATGGAAAACAACAAAAATATGAGAGATCTTTATGAACTTTATCTTGAATTAGGACATGATGTGTTTGAAGAGAGAATTAAAAAACCCATGGAACTTTATATGCATGCTAATGGGAATGTTATTACTATGGATGCTTTGAACACCATTGTTGCTAATGCTATGGAAAATTCTAAGCTTGGGGAAGTCAGGTCGTGGTGACCCGGCATACCACCGCATGGTGTAGTATGCAAGTCCGATATAACACCAATGAAACACCATTCCACTAGTATTATATCGCTCGCAGTGGTACAACGAAACATATGCGGGTCCAAGGCATGTCTATAGAATTACAACTCTGACTCTATTACATAAGATCAGCATAGCCTCCTACTTTACAATGAGGTAAATCTGCAAATAAACTCCAAAAGAACGACTCGTAGTCTAATCCTATCACGAACTCTATTTGTAGAGTATTTACCTAGCTATAGAGGCTAAGAATAGATTCTAGCTAAATAGGAGCTAGGTTTAGGAAGCTAGTTCCCTTCTATGGCTAAACTAGGTTTTCTCCTTGTTGGATGTGGTATCTAGCTCCTCTGACAGGGTCCTGTCTCGTGAAGTAGTTGTTGACTCCTCGGCCTTCGAGTTGCACTGTAGATCCTCCTTCGATGCCTCCATATCTAAGCGTGGGATTTAAGAGTGGGATGAGTACGAGCGTACTCAACAAGTTCATTATAGGAAAGAGGTGTTTAATGCACTAGCTACAGACATTAGACCGTAAAGTCTAATACCAATGCAGGTTTTCATAATCATTTCTTCAAGAGGTTGCTTTTATTCAAAAGAACTATGTCCGTCAGCCTTCACCGGTTTACTAGAACTTCATGGAGCTCCTTTCCGGCCGCGTTCGCAGCTTCCATATCCCGGAACAGGAGTGACGAGTCACGGTTCTTTACACTCGCAGAGGTGTGTTGCTTTACCCATAAGAGATCTTAACCTTGGTGCCAACCGAGTCTAGTTCTCGTCCACACTTCCTTTGGTGTGAGGCCCGATATAAGGTCTAGCCAATCATGTTCCTCCGCTACCTCGAACACCCACCCTTTGTTGCATGCCCCGACCCTGGGTCCTCGCCGGTCCCATTATTCCCGTAATTTCAGGGTGGACCCCGACCACGACAACAGTTTGGGACTCGTTAACCAAACTCCTTCGCCGGTAGCTGCAACCCATCATAGACCACATTACCGTGGGGAATTAGAAGGGGATCCCCACCCTCAAGTTGTTCCGCAAGCAGTAACCGCTACGGTAAGCAACAGCTATACCGTGAGGAATTAGAAGGGGCTCCCCACCCTTAAGTTACTCCGCAAGACACAACTGCTACGGTAAGCGCATCCGTTGATGAACGAGAGGTGGAAATACAATTGACTATTCCGTCCCACTCCAGATCTTATGGTTAACACGGGTATTACGGCACAAGAATCACTGGCGACATTTGTTGTTTAATCCTAGATGGATATAAACCCTTGCAATGGAACCTCCACCATATCAACACAATCCATGGTTCCATTGCCCACCACATAGTCATATTCATAGTTATGAAAATAGTGGTTTTGCTTTTTATGCAATAGTGATAAACATAGTACTTTGCAAGTAATTTGGTAAAAATACTCAAATGACATGAGCAAGTGATGAACTTGCCTTTCTTGACTGCAAGATTATGCAGGCAAGGTCTTCGATACGTAATAACTCCAAATTCTGAAATAGCATCATCGTCCGGTAAGGACGATGTTTAAAAGATTGCCAAGGATGCAATAATGCATAAGTATGAGATGCAATCGCTCTAAGCGTGACCTAACCCCGATGATTTAGATTTAGTGAGTGGTAATGATTAGTTTAGGGTGTGTTGTACTTTTAGAGTGATTCACAAACAAGGTTCTTATTCAGGGTTGTGTTGTTTTAGAATCATAAGCAGGTGGTAAAATGCATATTAACAATCATACACACCCAGGAATAGTAGTTGTATAATAAGTAAAAAAATAGTTGTCAGTTTTATGTCCTATATTGCATGGTTGATGATTACTTATTATATATTTCAAAAGAATAACTTTTGAAGAACATGTTCTTGAATGAAGAACAAGTATGATAATTAAATTGGTGGGGTTCTATGGTTGACTATGGTTTTATCTAGTTTCGGAGTAAGTATTAGATGGATCACAACCTAGTTGGATTCATCAACACCAAGGGCTTGTAAGGTTGAGTTAAGCCTAGGCATCTTGAGCAATTGATTATAAATAGGTGCTATCAAAGTTTGTTATATCTTATTGGTGATAGATAGCTAGGGTTTATAGATCCTATTAGGCGGGGTTGTTGGCTACTTCATATCTTCTTCAAAAGAATAACTTTTGAAGAACATGCTTCTTAATTAATAAGAAGTGTAACAATTAGGGTTGAGGTGGTCTAGTTTTTATTATGGAATCCACTTAAATAGGGTATAGTTGACTCCTGGATACTATGGTTCAGAAGTGTCTAGTATTAATAGGGTTTAGTGGAATATGGTTAGGTAATGCACAATAGTTGGCATAGTTGTTGTTAGGGTTCATCACAATGGTGTGATGTTAGTCAAGGTTAATTAAGGATGAAATCCTAGGTAATAGGATCTAGGGTTTACACCTGGCTGACCCTACTTGATTGTCTAGGTCTGATGAAGATGAACACATGGGATGCTATTTGGTAGTGATAGGGTTCCCATATTTTATGTGGATTTGAACTAGTATTTGGTTGTTAGATATGGATCTATGATAACTAATGAAGTGACATGATCACATGTTATTTGGGGTTTGGGTTTGGAATCCATTTAGGTTTCACATATAAAATAATGGAGCTAGGTTCTAAATGGTATTAGGGTTTTAGGATCCCCCATGAAATTATGGGTTATCACTTGGTTTCTAATGGATCTAGGATTTCCTAACTATCCTATAATTCTTGGAATTAACTTCATTAAGTAAATTGAAGTTATTAATAATCTTTGAAATTAAAATAATGTTAGATATGGCATTTTACTATTTGTAAATAATTAATAATTAAGATAATTATTAATTAGGGTTTAAATTTCCACAAATAAAGATTTAACAAAATAACAAATAAAGAAAAAATAGCTTTAATGTTTTCTTTATTTTTCTTACTGGTTTTTATTTATTTTAAAAGGTTTTACTATTTATTGAATTTTAATTCAATTTAGAATTAAAGAAAAGGCTTAATGATTAAGTTTAAAACAATTAAATTTTTATTAAAAATAAAATTTCATGTTATATTTTTATTGGACAGAGTTTACTTTTCTAAGAATTTTGGTATCTCATTCATATTTTTCAGAGTTAAAATGAATTTTATAAATTCATGTAAAGTTGCGATAATTTAAGGGATTTAAATTTAAAACAAGAAATTAACTAAATGTACCCGGGTTAGTTTCACCCAGAGCCACAGACAAGTGGGCCAACGGTCCACGTCGGCTGCCACGCGGTATTTGACCAAAGTCAAAATCGCTGGCGTGGCACGAGGCTACTGGCCGGCGGTCATCGGCCGACGGCGCCGGCGCTAGGTCGCTCCTCGTGGCGAGTGACTATGCCTAAACGAACCGCGACACGAAGGGGAACCGAATGATGGCTGCGCCGCTCCGAAATGGTCGCCGGAGCATGGCCGCTCGGTGAGGTGCCGGCGGTGGCGCACGGTGGTTAACGGTGACAGGGCTCTACGGCGCGACCTAGAGCTCGATATGATGCTCATGGGATGCGCAATCTCACCTTGATGATTTCCTGCCGGTCGATGTAGTCGATCGAGAACGGAAGCGACGAGGAGGTCGCCATTTCCTCGCAGAACCGCGAAAGGGAACGGCCAAATTTCCCCTCCTCCAAGCTCCCCTTGACGCGTGATTGCACCGAGTGAACGAGGACGTCGAGGCGCTCCTCCGGAGCTCAACGGCGGGCTCCGAGGTGGTCGGAATCGGTGTGGCGGTGTGGTTGCTGACGGGTTAGGGTTTCGGAATAGCGGCGAGAAGAAGAAAATCCAGGCTCTAGGGTTCCTCCCCTGTATTTATACGGCCACCGGCGGTCGTCGACGGTCGCGCGGTCCACAATGACGGTCGGGACGTGGCTCAATTCGTCGCCGTGTCCCTCTCCCGTGCGTGCGGAGCGAGGGCAGACGAAGACGACGACGCCTCTTCGATCTTATCCAGGCGAAGAGGTACGTGGGCTGGTCTGGGCTGTGCTGGGCTGGTGTTGTTGGGCTGCTTGATGGGTTGCTGGTGAGCTGTGGTGCTGGGCTGCTGCGGCCAGGTAAGTCCAGGTAAGCCTCTTCTTCTTTTTCTCTTTTATTTATTTTCTGTTTTGTATTTCCATTTTGAATTCTGTTTTTAATTCAAATCATTCTATTTTGCAGGTATTTGACAATTTGAATCTCATGAGGACCAACAAGAAGATCATTTAATACTGAATTGTTTTTAAATGAGCATTTAACCTTTATTGCAATTTTTATTAAGCATGATTTTAGGCACTCACTTTAATTCCCTTTTTCTTGTAGAATTAATTCTAACTTGCTTTCTTTTTCATGGTAGAATTATGAGTGGATCTGAATTATGTGTTTAACCATATTGTTTGTACACTTGCATTTGAATATGGTTAACTTTTTAAGTAAGGTTCTTAATGATGATAATTTAATTTATCCCTCTCTTGGCTTTAAGAGTATTTTGTTAGGGTTGCTAAAATGTTTTATTAAAATTTAAGGTCTTGTAAGTTCTATGGTAACTCCCTTCTCAGGTTTAGCATTAACACCTTGAAATACCTAGGGTAGATACTACTCTTATTATGGTTTGGTTCTAATTATAAGGATAAGTGGTTGATATCCACACATGGTTTTAATTATAGGGTTTAACATTTGGTGTCTCTTATGTTTAATAATTGAAGCATAGGATTCAATTAATGAACAATTAGGGTTCTAATCATATTCTCCTAATTGCACATGGTTTGAATCTCAAATATGTCCTAGGTTTTAATCTCCCCTAACCAAGGTAATATGGTTACTTGCTTAGTTGTTTATGTTCTCCTTTAATTACTAAATACTTGAGAATTGATTTTATCTTATACCAATTGATTTCTATTATATTCTTAATCTATTGTTAAAGTAACCTAAGTAGCTATAATTCTTTTTTATAGTTAACTTTGGTTATAATGATGAATGGTTTCTCACCATATATATATAGGCTTTAACTCTAAGCTTTACTTATGAGCTTATATCTTCTACTTCAAGTTCTTAGGGTTTATGATCACTACACAATTTATAATGATCAAGGTTTGGCTTCCTAAGTTATTACTAGAAATATTTAGATATGGTTATACCAATTACCCCTCTCACTCCACAAAGACTTGGATTATAATCTAAGGTTCTACTCAAGGAATGATGATGTGATTATCTAAATATGTGGTCTTCCTTAGAATTTCTACCTTGCTATCTTCTCGTAGCTTGTTCTTCAGAATTCGATAAACCCGCATCTTGTGGCATGCCTCCACCTCCTAGCTGCTTCATCTTGATCCTAACTATTTTATGGAGTGGCTCAATGTGTTGGTCTTCTTGCATCATGGTGCAAGATGATGAGATGAATGAAGTGTGAGGCTCCTTTTATAGGCTTGGGCATGCTCTAGTAACATGACACATGGGTGGATGACTCTTGCTTTAATTTGATGAGTAAGGTGCTTGGTTGTCATGCTCTCATCCATAGCAATCCTTTAGGCATGAGGTGGCATAGCTTAAGATGCAAGCAATGTAGATATTTTCATCCTATGTGGCATTGGTATTATCCTCTCATGTGATTTATTTTTGGATAGACAAGTGGCTTTTGTTACTAAATATCTTGTGAATGATTTTATGCTTGTGGTTGAGTCACTATATCATATGTGATTGTATTTATATTATTATTGGGATCAAAATATCAAAGATAAGGATTATACCCCAATTTTGAATGGTGATGTTTGATTTCACCAAGGCATGATCATATGAGTTTCAAAGTACTCATATTTTATTTTATTCAAATAGTTTGAACTATAATTCGTAATGTAAATGAATTTAGTTTTGTGATATTCCACATATTTAAATAGTTATGCTTAAAATAAGAATGTGGGGCTTTTATGCACTTAGGTCCTTGTGTTTTACCATATTTGGTAATTAGTTTTAAAGTGAATTCAATTATACCCCAAGTGTAGTTTCTTAACTTTTAAGTGTTAAGAACTTAGAGTTTGATTATTATCTATTTGATGGTTATAGGCTTCTCCCATCTCTAGGGTTTAATGATAAGCTTGTGTTGGTGTTGAGTTCAAGAATTACCATGAGGTTCATGGTAAGGACATGGGTTAGTTTGAGACATGGAAAAGATAAGTGAAGAATAGTTTCTCCAATTATTGTTGCTTGATTTCCAATTAAATGGATGTTCATATGTTATGGCAAGGATTACCATGTTGTGATCTTTTGTATGATCAAGCAATTGATCATTGATTAATTAGTTCTTGTGTTGATTTTAATTCCATTTGATCTAACCCCTTAGATCAAATCCTCTCTACCAAAAACAAGGTTTTAGCAAAGTCACATTGAGGTTTATAGCACTTGACTTGATGAGCTACTTCAATTCCACCAAGGTCAAGTGAAACTTCGGCTATCGTGGATCGTTTTACTTTAAAGCGCGAAAATTACCCAGATTTTCTATGCATGAATGCAATGCACACATCTGTTTCCTCTATTTTTTGTAACCCCAATACCTGGGATATTACAGTCTCTACCCCTTAAACTAAACTTCGTCCTCGAAGTTTGATATCTCTCACGTTTCGGAGTGTGGATCTGACTTGTGCAGACTACATCTTTTCTCAAACTCCTTGGTGATCTCACTGGATATAATTGAATATATCCCTTGTCCAGATTCTTCCTGGAATCCATTAGGGTTTGTCTCTGAACCATGGTTCTTACTTTGACTCTTTGATTTCTTCCAACTCTATAGGCTTATTTCCTTTCTCATTGAAGATTCAATGATTGAGACTTCTTCTTGTCTTAATAATTTTAACTGAGGACTAGTTTGAGAACATACTCCTAATTGGTAAGTAGGTCTTTGTTTTCCCCTACTACCAAAAGTGCAATAATGATACTTGGTAAGATACTTACCATGGAAATGATCATGATGGTTTATTCCTCTAAGAATGGGTTAGACTAATTTAGTCCATCCAATCATGGTTTATAGGTGATACCTAAAACTATTTTGGTTATTTAGGTTCCATGAAAGGAATCATTCTATTAGTCTTTAGTTTTGGTATGGTCAATCTACTACAGTCTTTGGCCTTCTTGAACTATATTTGATCTATGGTATTTTCTTCGTCCAACTTCTTTATGCTTGATTTGCTTGAGCTTTCGTACTTCTGAGTAAATATTACTCACTTTCTCAAGTTATAGTCCACTTCTTACTTCCTCGAGGTATAACCTCGGCTTCTGGTCTGACATACTTCTGAAAGTAGTGTTCAATAATCTTATGAAAATAAGATCGAACTTCCTCTCAGTTCAGACCTTCTTCTTCTATTATGCTCCAAGTATTGAGTTATTGTATATCCAACTCAATCTTTACTCTACCCCTTAGAGTTTTCTTATGGTCTTCAACTCCTTTTCTTCCAACTATTGGACTTATGATTAGAATATTGGTTTGGTTCTAACTTATGGTTTGTACTTATTCTAAAGTCTCGCGAAGAATGTTTGTGGTGTATCCACTCAATTGTGGACATCCAATGTGAATCCTTCGACTCAATGATTATAGATCTAGCTATTTGGCTGACAAGATTTTTATTTGTTTACAAACTTTTGTTACAAATAATTAAACCGCGGACTATTTGTACTACCAACTGATACCAGTTGTGGTTATTATACCATCTGTGGCTATTTGATATCTAAAAATGGATTCTATTATAGGTTCTGATCAACTGAACGAGACATCTTCTACTTTATCTCGCAGTATTGATATTATACCAATTGTGGTCTTCTGATATCGACTATGGTCTTCTTATGTCTGCTATGATTTCATATATCACCTTCCTTCATTCAGGGTTTATTTTGCAAGAAAACCACTAGCTGACACTATGAATATAGTATCCGAAGTGATCTCCTATGCATTCCCTCTTCCATGATGACTAGGGATCTGCTTGAGCTTCACCATAATCATCATATTCTCACCTTCATGCTTCTTCTGTACTAAAGTACTCCTCTGTTGAGGTAAAGCATGAGTTTTGATGGTACTTCCTTCCGAATATTGTGGCTGCTTCCCACAACTTTACTCCTTTCTGCCGATGGACCTTCCTCATGTCTTTAAGATCTTCGAATTCGTCACTTCCTCACACGTTTACCATTTCCCTCTAGATCTATAGCACCAAGTAAGGACTTGATATAGCAACATGCATTTGCATATCAAAGTTAAACTTCATGTATGGATCTAGCCAAACAATGAAAATCCAATAAAATCCAAGAAGATTCAGCTTTGTGCATATAATACACACCATCATAAGCCTGAATATAGTAGTTGAGTAGGACATCTCTAAACATCAGGCTCGGATGTGTAGTATATAACACCACATAATATAGGTTTATATCGTGATACTTAGCACGAATATAGGGAATTCTACTATTTGTCTCAACCTTTACCTTAATTGCACATTTGCAATGAGATAAACTTGAAACAAAAGTGGTCAAGGATAGTTGTGGTTAACCTAATTTTCTTTGGAAGTACTAACTTAGCTTCCATTTTGTTGAGGACTACTTCAATGATATGTCTGGTTCTAAATTTGCTACTCTAAACACATAACTATGGAAATATAACTCCTATTCTTCCAAGTGTTTCTATCATAAGTCTATGGTCATGATGTGCTTGGCACACTTCCCATATTTTTGGGACACAGCTTCTTGCACTATTGTCCGGCTTCTTATTGTACTTCTTCTAAGTATTTATGATGTTCCATTCCATCACATAATGATTCTCGAGTGAATCATATATGATTAGCTACTCTACCATGTAAGTAGACATATATTATTCCTATCACTCTTCCTTATTTCCCATGATTGACTCATCATGGTCTATACTACCTCATATGACTCATAGTTATCACTTACTATCAATTATTTCATATGTCTAGATAAATTTTTACTTACCCATTACATGTCTTGGTATACATCTTCTAGCAGAATATCTTCCTTATATACTTATCTTTATCACTTAATATTACTCCTATTACAGGTCTGGATAATTCTTACTTAATCATAACATATGTTGGTACACATCTTCCAATAGGATAGCTTCCTTATGGTTGTATCCTCTCTTTGGACTACCATGTATTGTATACCAACTGTGATCTACTCATCTATTGTTTTAAGGACTTATTGATGTGCTACATGTGTTGGATTAGCTAACTAACTTCACTTAGGAAGGATAGGTAGGAAATGTTGACTCAAGTGTGTCAGGATTATTCTCAAGTGAATATCCATATCAAGTCATAAGAAGTATTATGTTTACCTAGGACAACTTCCTATAGACACTACCAATCCTATAGGTCTCCTTTAAAGGGTTTTAATCCTAGGGTTAAAGCATTTGCTCTGATACCAACTGTGGTGACCCGGCATACCACTGCATGGTGTAGTATGCAAGTCTGATATAACACCAATGAAACACCATTCCACTAGTATTATATCGCTCGCAGTGGTACAACGAAACATATGCGGGTCCAAGGCATGTCTATAGAATTACAACTCCGACTCTATTACATAAGATCAGCATAGCCTCCTACTTTACAATGAGGTAAATCCGCAAATAAACTCCAAAAGAACGACTCGTAGTCTAATCCTATCACGAACTCTATTTGTAGAGTATTTACCTAGCTATAGAGGCTAAGAATAGATTCTAGCTAAATAGGAGCTAGGTTTAGGAAGCTAGTTCCCTTCTATGGCTAAACTAGGTTTTCTCCTTGTTGGATGTGGTATCTAGCTCCTCTGACGAGGTCCCGTCTCGTGAAGTAGTTGTTGACTCCTCGGCCTTCGAGTTGCACCGTAGATCCTCCTTCGATGCCTCCATATCTAAGCGTGGGATTTAAGAGTGGGATGAGTACGAGCGTACTCAACAAGTTCATTATAGGAAAGAGGTGTTTAATGCACTAGCTACAGACATTAGACCGTAAAGTCTAATACCAATGCAGGTTTTCATAATCATTTCTTCAAGAGGTTGCTTTTATTCAAAAGAACTATGTCCGTCAGCCTTCACCGGTTTACTAGAACTTCATGGAGCTCCTTTCCGGCCGCGTTCGCAGCTCCATATCCCGGAACAGGAGTGACAGGTCACGGTTCTTTACACTCGCGAGAGGTGTGTTGCTTTACCCATAAGAGATCTTAACCTTGGTGCCAACCGAGTCTAGTTCTCGTCCACACTTCCTTTGGTGTGAGGCCCAAGTATAAGGTCTAGCCAATCATGTTCCTCCGCTACCTCGAACACCCACCCTTTGTTGCATGCCCCGACCCCGGGTCCTCGCCGGTCCCATTATTCCCGTAATTTCGGGGTGGACCCCGACCACGACAACAGTTTGGGACTCGTTAACCAAACTCCTTCGCCGGTAGCTGCAACCCATCATAGACCACATTACCGTGGGGAATTAGAAGGGGATCCCCACCCTCAAGTTGTTCCGCAAGCAGTAACCGCTACGGTAAGCAACAGCTATACCGTGAGGAATTAGAAGGGGCTCCCCACCCTCAAGTTACTCCGCAAGACACAACTGCTACGGTAAGCGCATCCGTTGATGAACGAGAGGTGGAAATACAATTGACTATTCCGTCCCACTCCAGATCTTATGGTTAACACGGGTATTACTGGCACAAGAATCATTGGCGACATTTGTTGTTTAATCCTAGATGGATATAAACCCTTGCAATGGAACCTCCACCATATCAACACAATCCATGGTTCCATTGCCCACCACATAGTCATATTCATAGTTATGAAAATAGTGGTTTTGCTTTTTATGCAATAGTGATAAACATAGTACTTTGCAAGTAATTTGGTAAAAATACTCAAATGACATGAGCAAGTGATGAACTTGCCTTTCTTGACTGCAAGATTATGCAGGCAAGGTCTTCGATACGTAATAACTCCAAATTCTGAAATAGCATCATCGTCCGGTAAGGACGATGTTTAAAAGATTGCCAAGGATGCAATAATGCATAAGTATGAGATGCAATCGCTCTAAGCGTGACCTAACCCCGATGATTTAGATTTAGTGAGTGGTAATGATTAGTTTAGGGTGTGTTGTACTTTTAGAGTGATTCACAAACAAGGTTCTTATTCAGGGTTGTGTTGTTTTAGAATCATAAGCAGGTGGTAAAATGCATATTAACAATCATACACACCCAGGAATAGTAGTTGTATAATAAGTAAAAAAATAGTTGTCAGTTTTATGTCCTATATTGCATGGTTGATGATTACTTATTATATATTTCAAAAGAATAACTTTTGAAGAACATGTTCTTGAATGAAGAACAAGTATGATAATTAAATTGGTGGGGTTCTATGGTTGACTATGGTTTTATCTAGTTTCTGGAGTAAGTATTAGATGGATCACAACCTAGTTGGATTCATCAACACCAAGGGCTTGTAAGGTTGAGTTAAGCCTAGGCATCTTGAGCAATTGATTATAAATAGGTGCTATCAAAGTTTGTTATATCTTATTGGTGATAGATAGCTAGGGTTTATAGATCCTATTAGGCAGGGTTGTTGGCTACTTCATATCTTCTTCAAAAGAATAACTTTTGAAGAACATGCTTCTTAATTAATAAGAAGTGTAACAATTAGGGTTGAGGTGGTCTAGTTTTTATTATGGAATCCACTTAAATAGGGTATAGTTGACTCCTGGATACTATGGTTCAGAAGTGTCTAGTATTAATAGGGTTTAGTGGAATATGGTTAGGTAATGCACAATAGTTGGCATAGTTGTTGTTAGGGTTCATCACAATGGTGTGATGTTAGTCAAGGTTAATTAAGGATGAAATCCTAGGTAATAGGATCTAGGGTTTACACCTGGCTGACCCTACTTGATTGTCTAGGTCCGATGAAGATGAACACATGGGATGCTATTTGGTAGTGATAGGGTTCCCATATTTTATGTGGATTTGAACTAGTATTTGGTTGTTAGATATGGATCTATGATAACTAATGAAGTGACATGATCACATGTTATTTGGGGTTTGGGTTTGGAATCCATTTAGGTTTCACATATAAAATAATGGAGCTAGGTTCTAAATGGTATTAGGGTTTTAGGATCCCCCATGAAATTATGGGTTATCACTTGGTTTCTAATGGATCTAGGATTTCCTAACTATCCTATAATTCTTGGAATTAACTTCATTAAGTAAATTGAAGTTATTAATAATCTTTGAAATTAAAATAATGTTAGATATGGCATTTTACTATTTGTAAATAATTAATAATTAAGATAATTATTAATTAGGGTTTAAATTTCCACAAATAAAGATTTAACAAAATAACAAATAAAGAAAAAATAGCTTTAATGTTTTCTTTATTTTTCTTACTGGTTTTTATTTATTTTAAAAGGTTTTACTATTTATTGAATTTTAATTCAATTTAGAATTAAAGAAAAGGCTTAATGATTAAGTTTAAAACAATTAAATTTTTATTAAAAATAAAATTTCATGTTATATTTTTATTGGACAGAGTTTACTTTTCTAAGAATTTTGGTATCTCATTCATATTTTTCAGAGTTAAAATGAATTTTATAAATTCATGTAAAGTTGCAGTAATTTAAGGGATTTAAATTTAAAACAAGAAATTAACTAAATGTACCCGGGTTAGTTTCACCCAGAGCCACAGACAAGTGGGCCAACGGTCCACGTCGGCTGCCACGCGGTATTTGACCAAAGTCAAAATCGCTGGCGTGGCACGAGGCTACTGGCCGGCGGTCAGTCAGCGACGGCGCCGGCGCTAGGCTGCTCCTCAGGGCGAGTGACTATGCCTAAACGAACCGCGACACGAAGGGGAACTGAATGATGGCTGCGCCGCTCCGAAATGGTCGCCGGAGCATGGCCGTCGGTGAGGTGCTGGCGGTGGCGCACGGTGGTTAACGGTGACAGGGCTCTACGGCGCGACCTAGAGCTCGATATGATGCTCATGGGATGCGCAATCTCACCTTGATGATTTCCGGCTGGTCGATGTAGTCGATCGAGAACGGAAGCGACGAGGAGGTCGCCATTTCCCTCGCAGAACTGCGAAAGGGAACGGCCAAATTTCCCCTCCTCCAAGCTCCCCTTGACGCGTGATTGCACCAGGTGAACGAGGACGTCGAGGCGCTCCTCCGAGCTCAACGCGCGGGCTCCGAGGTGGTCGGAATCGGTGTGGCGGTGTGGTTGCTGACGGGTTAGGGTTTCGGAATAGCGGCGAGAAGAAGAAAATCCAGGCTCTAGGGTTCCTCCCCTGTATTTATACGGCCACCGGCGGTCGTCGACGGTCGCGCGGTCCACAATGACGGTCGGGACGTGGCTCAATTCGTCGCCGTGTCCCTCTCCCGTGCGTGCGAGCGAGGCAGAGACGAAGACGACGACGCCTCTTCGATCTTATCCAGGCGAAGAGGTACGTGGGCTGGTCTGGGCTGTGCTGGGCTGGTGTTGTTGGGCTGCTTGATGGGTTGCTGGTGAGCTGTGGTGCTGGGCTGCTGCGGCCAGGTAAGTCCAGGTAAGCCTCTTCTTCTTTTTCTCTTTTATTTATTTTCTGTTTTGTATTTCCATTTTGAATTCTGTTTTTAATTCAAATCATTCTATTTTGCAGGTATTTGACAATTTGAATCTCATGAGGACCAACAAGAAGATCATTTAATACTGAATTGTTTTTAAATGAGCATTTAACCTTTATTGCAATTTTTATTAAGCATGATTTTAGGCACTCACTTTAATTCCCTTTTTCTTGTAGAATTAATTCTAACTTGCTTTCTTTTTCATGGTAGAATTATGAGTGGATCTGAATTATGTGTTTAACCATATTGTTTGTACACTTGCATTTGAATATGGTTAACTTTTTAAGTAAGGTTCTTAATGATGATAATTTAATTTATCCCTCTCTTGGCTTTAAGAGTATTTTGTTAGGGTTGCTAAAATGTTTTATTAAAATTTAAGGTCTTGTAAGTTCTATGGTAACTCCCTTCTCAGGTTTAGCATTAACACCTTGAAATACCTAGGGTAGATACTACTCTTATTATGGTTTGGTTCTAATTATAAGGATAAGTGGTTGATATCCACACATGGTTTTAATTATAGGGTTTAACATTTGGTGTCTCTTATGTTTAATAATTGAAGCATAGGATTCAATTAATGAACAATTAGGGTTCTAATCATATTCTCCTAATTGCACATGGTTTGAATCTCAAATATGTCCTAGGTTTTAATCTCCCCTAACCAAGGTAATATGGTTACTTGCTTAGTTGTTTATGTTCTCCTTTAATTACTAAATACTTGAGAATTGATTTTATCTTATACCAATTGATTTCTATTATATTCTTAATCTATTGTTAAAGTAACCTAAGTAGCTATAATTCTTTTTTATAGTTAACTTTGGTTATAATGATGAATGGTTTCTCACCATATATATATAGGCTTTAACTCTAAGCTTTACTTATGAGCTTATATCTTCTACTTCAAGTTCTTAGGGTTTATGATCACTACACAATTTATAATGATCAAGGTTTGGCTTCCTAAGTTATTACTAGAAATATTTAGATATGGTTATACCAATTACCCCTCTCACTCCACAAAGACTTGGATTATAATCTAAGGTTCTACTCAAGGAATGATGATGTGATTATCTAAATATGTGGTCTTCCTTAGAATTTCTACCTTGCTATCTTCTGTAGCTTGTTCTTCAGGAATTCTGATAAACCTGCATCTTGTGGCATGCCTCCACCTCCTAGCTGCTTCATCTTGATCCTAACTATTTTATGGAGTGGCTCAATGTGTTGGTCTTCTTGCATCATGGTGCAAGATGATGAGATGAATGAAGTGTGAGGCTCCTTTTATAGGCTTGGGCATGCTCTAGTAACATGACACATGGGTGGATGACTCTTGCTTTAATTTGATGAGTAAGGTGCTTGGTTGTCATGCTCTCATCCATAGCAATCCTTTAGGCATGAGGTGGCATAGCTTAAGATGCAAGCAATGTAGATATTTTCATCCTATGTGGCATTGGTATTATCCTCTCATGTGATTTATTTTTGGATAGACAAGTGGCTTTTGTTACTAAATATCTTGTGAATGATTTTATGCTTGTGGTTGAGTCACTATATCATATGTGATTGTATTTATATTATTATTGGGATCAAAATATCAAAGATAAGGATTATACCCCAATTTTGAATGGTGATGTTTGATTTCACCAAGGCATGATCATATGAGTTTCAAAGTACTCATATTTTATTTTATTCAAATAGTTTGAACTATAATTCGTAATGTAAATGAATTTAGTTTTGTGATATTCCACATATTTAAATAGTTATGCTTAAAATAAGAATGTGGGGCTTTTATGCACTTAGGTCCTTGTGTTTTACCATATTTGGTAATTAGTTTTAAAGTGAATTCAATTATACCCCAAGTGTAGTTTCTTAACTTTTAAGTGTTAAGAACTTAGAGTTTGATTATTATCTATTTGATGGTTATAGGCTTCTCCCATCTCTAGGGTTTAATGATAAGCTTGTGTTGGTGTTGAGTTCAAGAATTACCATGAGGTTCATGGTAAGGACATGGGTTAGTTTGAGACATGGAAAAGATAAGTGAAGAATAGTTTCTCCAATTATTGTTGCTTGATTTCCAATTAAATGGATGTTCATATGTTATGGCAAGGATTACCATGTTGTGATCTTTTGTATGATCAAGCAATTGATCATTGATTAATTAGTTCTTGTGTTGATTTTAATTCCATTTGATCTAACCCCTTAGATCAAATCCTCTCTACCAAAAACAAGGTTTTAGCAAAGTCACATTGAGGTTTATAGCACTTGACTTGATGAGCTACTTCAATTCCACCAAGGTCAAGTGAAACTTCGGTTATCGTGGATCTGTTTTACTTTAAAGCGCGAAAATTACCCAGATTTTCTATGCATGAATGCAATGCACACATCTGTTTCCTCTATTTTTTGTAACCCCAATACCTGGGATATTACACTGGCTCTGATGAGCATGATCTTTTTAGTCCCCCAAGCATTGAGGAGAAAATTTTCTTTTATGATTACAATATGCCTCCTATATATGATGATAGCCACTTTGTTGAATTTGCTCCCACTACAACTAATAAAATTGATTATGCTTTACGTGGAGAGTAATAATTTTATGCATGAGACTCATGATAAGAATGCTTTATGTGATAGTTACATTGTTGAGTTTGCTCATGATGCTACTGAAAATTATTATGAGAGAGGAAAATATGGTTGTAGAAATTTTCATGTTACTAAAACACCTCTCTATGTGCTGAAATTTTTGAAGCTACACTTGTTTTATCTTCCTATGCTTGTTACTTTGCTCTTCATGAACTTGTTTATTTACAAGATTCCTATGCATAGGAAGCATTTTAGACTTAAATGTGTTTTGAATTTGCCTCTTGATGCTCTCTTTTGCTTCAAATACTATTTCTTACGGGTGCATCATTAAAATTGCTGAGCC
>NC_061509.1:135672300-135709496 GCF_022539505.1 Lolium rigidum | reverse complement strand
ACCAGGGCGAGCGGAGGTGGTCGGGGTACGGCGGAGTACGGAGAGGCTACGCGTGGCCAGTGGCGTCCGCGCGTGTACGGGCGCGACGTCATCGGCATGGCTGGGCGATTCTGGGCGCGCGATTTCCGGCGACGGTCGGCGTTGTCCGTGGCGATGGAGATGCTAGGCGTGACCAGGGGAGGTGAGGTGGTGCGTTTGGGCACGGTGGCCGTGGTCAGAGAAGAAGAAAGGGAGGGGTGGCTCGACATGGTGTCCATGGCCGGCATGGCCATGTCATGCAAGCTCGGCTTGCTCTCCTTAGGGTTTCTATGCTATGGAGTGAGAGAGAGAGGGCCAGGGGACAGGTAGGGTCGAGTGGGGCAGTAGGGTTAGGCCAAACACCATGCAAATAGTGTTTTTGGTTTGTTCCATATTTGCCCAATTTAATTTCTTGCAAAATTTGGTTGATCTCAAATGGATTCAAAAATTGAAAGTGGTGAAAATTGAAAGTGGTGCATTTGGTTAAGTTGTAAATGACCAGAGACAACTATATGTGGTGGTGAAATTTTAAAACTCAAAGAATTGCAAAATTTGACAAAGTGAGATTGTTGCACATATTAAAAAGTCCTATCTTTACATGAGCATAGATTTTGATCCAAAGTGAATTTGGCATGGTTGTCTTTACAAAAGTTGTTCATCTTGATGTCCTCTTGGATGACATGCAAGGAATTGAGAAAGTTTAGTTTGAAGATCTTGAGATAGAGGGGCTCAAAGTAGTGACCAGAATATAAATGGCAGATTTGACTATTATTGTATGTGAGCCAAATTTGAGTTTGAATTTGATTTGATTTGTGAAACTTTGATTCCAAAAGTTGTAATAGGTGTGTAGTATCATATTACAACTAATGATGAAGACCAAAATGGTCTAAGTCAAAGATTTAGAAAAATGGCATAAACCATATGTGAGGGTTTTGAGATTTTCTAGCTTTTATTCTTTTATTTCTCTTTGCTTTATTTTGACAAGAGTAGGGTTTATTTGGTGTTAGAATGAGTTGGGTGAAAGGTTCAAACCATTTTAGGACAATGGAGGTGGCTAGGTCAAGATTTGATAATTTGGCTAAGTGCCACATATGCCTCTATGCATATGTTGGATTTTATTTTGAATCTCACTTAAATTGGTTGGTAAGTACCTGGTTGAGTGTGTTGAGGTATTTCCAATCATCTACACAAGGTAAGCAAACAAAGTTTTAGTTTTTACACAAAGTAGCCATGGGCTTGCATATGCCCCTTTTTCTTATTTAAGATCACCTCTTCTTATTTTGGTTTTTCAAAGATTTGTGACCAGAGATGAGGTCTAGAGTTTAGTGGGGTTCACAATGGTTCACCACCATTTAGCAAGAATAATAAAGGTAGGGTTCAAGATTTACCTATTAGGGCTACATGCCCACATATGTCTTTTTCTTTTATTTTGGTTTCTCAAAATAGACCCAAATGATTTTTGAGAAGGTTAGGGTTTAGGGTTTTTCTTATTTGATTTCTTTCTCTTTTATTTTATTTGGTTTGTGATCTTCACTTGATCACTTTAGGGTTTTAGGGTTTATCACATAAGCATACTAACACTCATCATGGCAAAACACAAGGATTAGGTATGAACACTATGCATAACACTCTAAGTAAGAAAAGTTTTTGTTGGTTCTTATTTTTGAAAAAAGGAAATTCATTTTCTCTTTGTTTTAAAATTTGGGGTGTTACAATCTTGATGGTTCTATCTGCTCGGAGTCGCCTACTTTCAACCAGTCAATAGTTTGTTGACTGTCAGCGACCAGGGCAATAGTGCTCTCGACAGCAACCTTCATGTTTTCCTGGCGCATCTTCAGTCCAAGATCCTCCGGCGGATTGAAGTCCGTGGCAAGAGCAAGGAAAGTCTTAGGCTCCTCTTTCTTCGGGAAAAAGTAGGGGAACAACTTCGACATTCCTGCGTCAGCATTCACCACGCCTTCGCGAATTTCTTGGCCATGAAACTCCAGATAAGACAACGCATCAAGCAGAGGATCATTGGTGGGATTCTCAAGATCAAAATCTTGGCTCGTTTGACCTGCCAAAGAAATAACATATTAGTCGACAAGCAAGTAAAAATAAAGGAAAGCAAGTCTTACAAAAATAGAAGGGAACAACAAAAATACCGAGGAAGCGACGATTTTGTGTGTTCACGCGCTTGAGGATTCCCTTTTCACGAGCAGCTTGTGCGGCCTTGTGCTCATTTAGAGCAGCTTCAGCATCTTCAAGTTTCTTTTGCGGTTCTTCGACACTAGCAGCTTTTGCTTTGGCTTCATCAGCCTCCACTTTTGCTTGGCTGGCGTCAAGTTCGGCTTTCTGGCGAGCCTTTTCACTTTGCTCCAATTTATGAGCAAGAGTGTCGGCAAGCCTGTTGGCCTCTGCAAGTTTCTCTGCCAAAGTAGAAAAGAACAATCAAAATTGCGACAAAAATAGAAGCAAGAAGATTGGAAGCAATGACAGCACAAAGTTGTTACCTTCAGTTTTGCTGGCATATTCACGGTACCCAATAAATTGGGACCCAATGCGAACAAGCTCTTTGATCATGGGCTGTCAAAGAAGAATAGAGAAAGAAAACTTCGGTAACAGAAAAAAAACGAAGGCACAAAAAGAAGTAAACAGAGGAAATATAGATATTAGCATGCAAGTCAAAAACTTACATCATCTAAGAGCGCCTGAGAAAAGCTACCCAATTGAGGGGCATGCTCGACGATCGTCTCAACCCTCGCCCTTTTTGGTGAAGGAGCAAGGGGGCTTGAAGGAGGAGTGGTGGTGACGACGTTTTGTTGAGGAGGCGAAGATTCTTCTCCTTCAACTACCGTCTCCGACACAAGCAAAGTATGTGACGCGCTCGTCCGAGGAGCCACGTCACGAGTTGGTACTTCTTCCTCGTCATCAACTGCGATTGAGGATCAATAGCATAAAAAGCAAGATAAGATAAAAAACTTCGACTACGGAAATAAGGGGAAATCAAGGTGACTTACGAGCGCGACGAGGGATGCGAGATATGGATCATAAGTTGCCTTCGATGTGAAGGATCAACTTCTTCGGCTTTGGAAGTGCCGGAATCTTCGGCGTTACTCCTCTTCCTTTTCCCTTTTGGAGAAACAGCGGGAGGAGGAGATTGGGCCGACGTAGTGTCCTCGGAAGATCCGCAGATTTTCGAGAATCCACGGGGTCATTCACAAAAGACGGAGCTTCTTGATTGTCATCGGTGACAATGGCCCTTTCTTCGACTTCTCCACCTTCGGGAAGAGGAGGAAGCGAGACAAGTTTTGGATGATCCTATGCAAAATAAAGCGAGGAGAGATATCGGGAAAGAAGTAACAAAAAGATAGCACGAGCAACAACAAGACAAATAGACAAAGATTACCTTGGGAAGTGGATTGGCGGCGCGAACGAGCGTCACACGGCAAGAAGAAGGGACAGCATCTCTTTTGCTGAGAGATGAAATTTTTCGGACAAGTTTTTCTAAATCCTTGACCTCCAAATTCACCGACAACCGATCTACGTCCTCGTCGCCGAGCATATTTTCGGAGAGGATATTTGCGAGCTTGAAGTGGCTATACTCTAGTACTAAGAAAGTATGCGAGTGATTTGGATACCCGATAATTCTTGGCCGCGAGTATTTTGTAACTCACGGATTCGAGTCATCAAAGTTTACGTCGACGCCCTTTCTTCTTCGGTGGCCTCCGCGTCCCGAGAACGGCGGCGAAAGATTTTCTCGGCGCCATCAAAAGGAGGAATGTTGTCCTCCGCACAGCCATGGTTTTCCTCCCGAATGTACAACCACTTCTTGCGCCATCCTTGAGCGGAGTCGGGAAGCTTGACGTCGAAGTAGTCAACGGTGGGACGAACGAAATTACAACGCCGCCTATATTATAGGCGACATTGGGCGAGCCATTACGGCGGCGGAAGAAAATGCGCTTCCATAGCGCCCGGTTAGAGCTGGACGCCAAGGAAGGCCTCGCAAAGTGTGACGAAAATGGAGATGTGAAGAATGGAGTTTGGCGTGAGGTGGTGGAGTTGCAAACCGTAGACAAAAAGCAATCCACGAAGAAAAGGATGAATGGGGGCGGACAGACCGCGAATGAGGTGATCGACAAAACATACCCGGTACCCCATTGGAGGGGTTGGGTAGCTCTCTTCACTGGGGAAGCACAACGCCTTGGATTTCTTGCTGATCCCCAGCTTCTTCAACATGTTGATGTCTTGGGAAGAAATCTTCGACCTTTCCCACTCCGCCGCCCCAAGATCTGCAGCGGCCATGGAGGATTCCGGTGTGCTCGTGCCTCGTCAAACGGCGCGGCGGCATCAACAATGGCGCAGGATTTGCGGTATGGAGGAGGAGCTTAAGAGCTTGTGGATCGCAGGAGGGAATTCGCGGATGAGAGAAGGAGGACGGCGTGAGCGGAAGTGTCCGAGGAGGAAGAAGATGATCTTATATAGGGGTGCGGTGAAACGACGGACCGTTGGATAAGGAAAATGTGTGACGAGATGATAGCCACGTGGCAACGAGGGTAAAAAAGTAACTTAATAATGGAGAAGTTACGGTACGTACGCCGAGAAAAAGCGGAGGACGTGTGTCCCCCACTTGCACGACGTGTCAAGATAGTGGATCAATTGGGCCCGCATGGCAGCGAGAAAAGACTTGTCGCAAATTTTTGACTAGCAATCGTGGCTATCGTCAGCAATAACGTCACCTTGACAGGAGAAAAATTCGGCTTAACAGTTGCATTAAAAGGCGACATGAAAAAGTATTCAAGAGCTTTTGATCAAATACAAGTTTTTGAACAAATGCTCGGGGCTACTTTGGAAAAATGAAGAGTTCAATAAAGACAAGATAGAAATGGTGTGAGCCTATGATCAAATACAAATATTTGTTCATAGCCTCGGGGGCTACTCCCATCGGGAGCGCTGTTCGCGCACCCGAGACATTATAAAATTTCGGGAGAGAAAGAAAATATAGCGGCATATAGTGTGGAGCCTACAACCAAGCACAAGTCCTTGGCTGTAGCCTCGGGGGCTACTCCCATCGGGAACGCTGTTCGCGTGCCCGATGAAATTATAAAAAAGAAAGGAAGTCAGAATAAAAAGAAGAAACATAGAACATCAAGAGAGTATATTTCGAGTTATAAATAACTCTGCATATACTCCCATCGGGAGCGCAATATAAGTCATCCGTGACTCGATAAAATGTGCCATTCCATCAGCCGAATAAGCACTCGACAATATATTCTCAGAACGCCGAAGTTGCGATCAATTTCCGAATGCCGCAAAACTTTGCGAAGGTAAGACCCCGGATCTATTCCGTGAGGCGTGGCGCCGTCTCGACGTCGGTTTGCTACTTTTATCCGTATCAACGGATACGAAGAAAAATCCTAACGGACGCGTTAGGTACCCGATAAATATGGCCGGGACTCGACAGAATGATAAGACCTTAAGCGGCACTCGTCGAAGTTTACACCGGTATCCGAAATCATGTCCGGGGACGTGATTTTGAAGTAGGTTTTTGCGGATTGCCACTAGAGCGGTTAACTAGTACCCGATCCGTCGGATGAACTAGCCCCAACTACCATTATCCCTGTACAATATAGAAATTTATATGAAGAAATATAGAAAAGTTTAAGTTGTCGAGTAAAAATAAACGGTGGAGATTTTCCACCGACTCTACGATTCAAGCAAAATCTCGGGGCTACTGACATAGGCATCCCTAATGGGCCTGCCGAAGATAGTACCCGGGGTTTATTGAAGGCCCACTACTCGAAGAATAAGGAGATTCGGAAGCCCAAGATGTTATTAAGGAAAGTTAGAGTTGTAATAGAAAGTCTTATTTGTAATCTTACGGGATGAGTTTGAAACCTTCCCGGACTTTGTAACTTGTACAACACGAATCCCTCGGCTCCGCCTCCTATATAAGGGGGAGTCGAGGGACGCAGAGATCATCGAATCATTGTCTACAAACCCTAGTTTTCATAACCGTCGAGTACCTTTCGGCTGAAACCTTCGAGATCTACTTGCCCTCTACTTCCAACTAAACCCCAGCCTACAATCCATAGGCATTGACAAGTTAATACCTTGTCACTGAGCCACCCCAAATTCTAAGAGGGCACCAAAACTGTACACAGACAAAACCTAGCAAAAACTAACAATCCAAAACACATACGTGTCAGCCCCAGATTAATTCTCAAAAGATCTCAAAATTCTGAGAAAAAAGATGTTTGTTCCCAAATAGTATAGTAGTTATTTCCCAAGCATCCAAGTACTAGGATTTTAGTTGCCAACCATCTTTTGCCCAAATGAAATGTTTTTTTCTCTATCTGCTCTATTTATCATTGTCTTCTACAACTTAATAACATAAAATGTACGCAGTGCAGATAGGACATAGTCAACATATATCAATCTGCCAGCATAAGTTAAGAACCTAGAGCAAGCATTGAGTCTCCTTTCAATATTATCCGGAATCGTTGATAAATCTTTACTAGTTGGTTTGGTAAGGGGAAGATCCAAGTATGTAAAACACATTACACCAACTTGGTATTCAAAGATCTAAGCTTGAGAGGTAGAGAGCCCGACAATGCAATTTATTGGGATTAAGCAAGATTTCTAACAATTCACTTGAAGTCTAGTGGCTTTAGAAAAATTATCAATTATTGATTTCAAAACCAAGACATTAGTATGACAAGCTTCCATTAATACCAGTGTCACCAGCATATTGGATAGCTAAAAAAATCATGATTTGGAATTGGTATGGAAACATAAACTTTTCCAAGTCCGAGCTCATTGTTAATCATGGACTACAAAAGGTCACCAATAGTAGCAACAAAAGAGGAGACATGTGTCCCCTTGCCTGACCCCTCTCTTGCAAATGAACTTATCGCAGTCGCTCAGTTTTAGTACATCAGAAGTTTCTGAGTTTAAGATGCAACCATTAAATTTTACGAGTTGTCACCAAAGCCATTTGACTTCATCATTTTCAGAATTGTTGCAAGGTCCATCATATCAAAGGCCTTGGAAAAATCAGTTTTTAGGGTTATGACCCTTTTACCGAAATACTTGCATTCATGCAGATACTCGAAAGACCATGCTAAACAATCCCGAATGGTCCTGATTCTAATAAAGCCATATTGGTTTTTATGCACTACTTGCAACATTTTATCCTGGAGTCTGTTTGCAAGCAGCTTAGTCAAGAACTTTAGGTAATAATTTAGTAGAGCAATGGTCCTAATATCATGTGGAGTCTCGGGGGAATTAATCTTAGGAATCAGAGTTATAATAGTCATTTAAGCTGATGCTATATTTTTTTCTTCCTAAAAATCCTTGTGGCCGACGAGTTTTCAAGAAACGGCCATTAAATTCATCCGGTCCATGTGCTTATTATTGGCAAGTCATTAATCACACCATAAATTTCATGGTGAGTGAATGCCACAGAAAGATCTTGCAGATTCTAAACATACTGAACCAAGTTTGGCAAATCTTCAGAAGCTTGGTCCCAATATTTCTTTGTATGCCAAGAATAAGATATCTGTTTTTTCATTATGATCTATCACCTATCTGGCTATCTCCTATCTTGGAGAGTGAACTTTGCAATATTATTTTGCATGTATCGTATTGTAGCCATCGAGTGAAAAAGCATTATTTTCATCACCCCCAAATTTTCCCATCTTGTAGTGCATCTATTCATATATTTTCTTTGTCCAAAAGGAAATGAAGAGAAAATAAATTTTTACAGGAGCCCCATGTTGCGATAAGAAGATTTGCGAGTGGAATTTCGGGAAGTCAGCCTTTCCTAAAAATCGTTTCTGGGCCGTCGTATTCGCATTGAGAAGCCTGTGAGATAATAATCATGGGTAGGTCTGTCCGTGAACTACTTTGGATGGTTAAAACCTGCCTTGGCCCGTAGAATTTAGCCAGGCCGGCAAAGTTTCATGGGTATGTCGCATCCGTGCAGGCCTGACCCATACACAAGAGCAGAGGAAACCCTAGAGAAGAAGAGGACGCCAACGCTTCCTCTTAAATAGCTCCCCACCCTCGTCCCCTGTCACATCCCGCCCCGCCGCAATGCATCATCTGCTCCACCGCGATCTTCCCCATCTCTTTTCCGGAAGCTGCAACAATCTGCACTCGTTTTGATTCGTATTTTGCCTCTTGTAGCTTGTAAAGGACAACTCTTTCTCCGCTTGTCGGTTTGATTTTGAGACATACTTTCGCTGCAGTTTTTTTACACGGAAGCTGGAGGCGATGATGAGAAAAGTCATGCACCACTCTGAAGAGATTTATCTCTTTGTGCTGATAAACAAACTTACAACCCATTTTATGTCTGAGCCGCCTGATATATACCCGCTTTTGTTTTTAGTCCATCTTTCTGATTTAATTCTTGATTATTCTCGTAGTGGGTGTTTTTAGTTGTTCTGAGAAACTGTTCTCTGGATTTGCCAATGGAAAAATTATTTTCCTTTTTTTTTGGAAAAATTCAGCATTCTTTTGACTTGAGGGGGATATATAGAACCAGATGATGAGGGTTGCCTAAGAGCGATCCTACCATGATGCGGACTGAAATTACTTTGAGGTCAAATACATTTGCCGCTGATGGTTCTTTTTCCAGTCCTCCATATATTGCAGCACAGTTCTGTTTGTTTTATTTAACTTTGGGTACCTTTTTCATCAAGCATGCTAACCGCAGTAAAAACTCTACACAAGAAAAATAAGTTTTCTTGAGCTGAACTAGACATCAGAACTGCTAACTGAGCTGATTGCTTGCATTCATCGACAAGTCCAACCTTCCATCCGGTTGGAGCGATGGCCGATGGGGCTCCAATGCTCTAATTTCAATGGGGCTCAAATGCTCTATTTTCAAAGACGAGCGATTACTGTACCTCAGAAGTACAGGGGGAAAACTTGTTCACAGACCAACAACACACCTTGACGAGTCTTGGAAGTTGGAAGCTCATGTATTGGAGATTGCCTGATTAGGTTAGAAACGTAGGTTTGTCTGGTGCTTTCAAGGAATCTGCCTATCTCCTCAATGTTATTAAGTTCGAACAAATCATTTTTAGAATTATCAATGCACACAAATATAATTTGCAAGTACCCTTCATTTAGGTTGGCAGCTTTGTTACTTTTAAGTATTTGTTTATTCCAGCCAGAACCTAGAAATTTTCAAACCCAAAGATTTTATTAGTAGGTATGTATTAGTCTAAATCTCAACAATACATGGATCTTGACTGACTATGGTATGAAGGTAATTGGTGAAGGTAAAAAAACCAATCTAATTGCTGAACAAGGCGGAAAACCAAAACTGATCCTGGATGCATCTGCGTGTAAAACATATTTCATAAAGTTTAAAAATTAGAAAAAAAATCGTATGTAGAGAGACATGTTTTATGTAAGATGCTGATCAAGGAGGCTATCTTGTTGCTCTAAGTAAAGGACTGACCTTTGATTGCTAGTTCAGTAAGATGCCGAGGCCGGATGAAGTCATAACATATTTTTTCGCATTCCCTAGGAGATCTAATAAAATTAAAACCTCCAAGTATAAGCCAATCTTCAGGATGGAAAGATCAAAAAAACCATTGCATGAAAATATTTCTTTGGTCTCCATTAAAGTCCACGACTGTAGTGAATAGATAATGCAGAGGTCGTAAAAAATAGCATTGTTCCAAATAACTATTAGGGCATCTCCAGTGGCGCGACGCAAATGGTCGCTGAGCGACCGTTTTCGTCCGCCGTGACCGGAAATGCGTCTGGGCTCTGCTCCAGCGGGGCGACGCAAAGTGACCGGCCCGTCCGCGGAGACGTAAACCTGCCCCAAATATGCGTCAGCTTTGCGTCTCCGCGGACGCTCGGCGGTCGCGGAAAATGTCCGCGTTGGGTACATCCGGGACCGGTCGGCAGTGACTAGATAAGCAAAATATTTTTTCATTACTATTGATTGGCCAAAAGGACCATCTTTACAGAGATGGTTAGTCGAGTTAACCTAAAACTACAACGGCCGTACCTACTCGCCGTCGCGCGGCCTACACCGGCCTCGGTTACTCGCAGTCGCGCGCCCTACTACTGGCCGCCGGATGGGCCGGTGCCGTCGTCGAAGCGGGAGCGGTTCTTGCACTCCGCGAGGCGTGCACGGCGCCGAACGGACATCTCGTCCTGCCACAGCGCCGTCACCGTCGCAAAGGCAACCTTCCTAGCCGCCGCCTCCGCCGTTGCCCGGGCCTCCTCCTCTGCCGCCGCCTGGACCGCCGCCGCCCGGGCCTCCTCCTCCGCCGCCACCGCCGCCTGGATCGCCGCCACGTCGGCGATGAAGCGGGCCCTGTCCCTAGCCGCCGCCGCCACAGCTTCGTCCCTGGCGGCGATGGCGACCTCCAGCTCCCGGTTCTCTCGCTCGACCCGCGCGGGAGAACGGCCCCTACGCTGGAGCGAGTCCGGGTCGGAGCACATTAACCCCCTAGCCATGGCCGTCGCATAGCTGGCGGCTTCCTCCTCCGCCACCAAAGCCCGGCGGCGGCGGGCGTCCCCCGCCGGGGACTCGAAGGACGCGAGCAGAACCCACTGCTCACTGGCGCACTCGAAGCGCCTGGGCACGGGGGGGTCGTCGTCCGCGATGTCGTGGATGACGGCGTCGGCCGGAGGGGCCGCGAGGGCCGCCCGCGCCTCCGCGAGCTCGGCCCTGGCGTTGGCGAGCTCGGCCATGGTGTTGGCGATCTCCGCCCTGGTCGCCGCGAGGCGCCCTTCCGCGCGCTCTGCCGCCTCCGCCTCCACCTCCGCGACCTCCGCCTCCGCCTCCGTGACCTCCAGGTCCAGCTGCGCTGGGCCTCAACGCCGGCGGCAGCTACCTCGTCCTCCTCCTCCTCCGGGTGGAGCTGGCGGCAAATGTCAACAACTTGCTCCCAACTCATGTGGTCCGCCATGGATGGATGGTAGTGTGAGGTGTGCCCGTCGCACCCGGCGGTGTCCACCGTATATAGCCACGGCGGGGCGGGAAACGGCGTTGGCGCGCAGGGCGTTTCCCCCGCGCGCGAAACGCCGGCGAAACTTGCGAATGTATTGGGCGCGCGCGGGAACGATCATCGTCGCGCGGGAACAGTTAATCGCCGGCGGCAGTCCTCGACGGGACGTAAAACGCCATTACCGACCTTGACGCTGTCCCCGGATAAAATATGCGTCTGCACCGCTGGAGCTACCCCGACGCAAACGGTCGCCCTGGGCCACAACGCGTCCGCGGGCCGACGCAAACGGACATTTCGGACGTCCGAAATGCGTCGCGCCGCTGGAGATGCCCTTAGACCAGAACTAGATGGTCCAAGTCCAGAGTACATTCTCTGTGTTTCACAGTTAGCTTCTCGCATAGATCCTCGACACACCTACCACGGCTATCACAATAAGCTTCAGTGCAAGCCATGGATACTCAAATAGGCACCAAAAAGAATACCTGGACCATCTGATCTTAGCAGCATGAATTAGACCCTGAAAAAAAAAGCATGGGCAGCATAGATATACTGGAAGCATGGTCATGTCAGTGAACATACATGGGACTACAGATTGCAATGTATGTCTCTACAAATGGTCGAGTTCCCTGTTTCCTGGTTTGGCTCGCCGCTTCATCTATTGCAAGTAAGCTCAACTCGGACCTCCACCACTAAAGAATACGTCGCCAGCGACACTGATCTCCACCACTGAAGAAGTCCTCAGCATCACCGTATGCTCAGCTCCTCTAAGACGGACCTTTGTGTGTTGAACTTGAATATGAATTATAATGGATAATTCGTTTAAGGAGTTATTGTGCAAGTGATACACTACATGGCTGGCCCATGGTGACAAATTAAACAAATGTACTTAGTGGCACAGTGAACTAATTTCACTTCAACTTTGACTCAAATAAGGATTCTTTTCTCCCATGCCTACTGTAGAAGACAAACGAAGTCATAAGAGCATCTCCAGTCGCGTCCCCCAAACCGTCCTCCAAACCGCGCCGGATCGAGCGTTTGGGGGACGTGTTTCGTTCGTGCCGCGTTTGGGGGACGTCGCTCTCCAGCCGCGTCCCCCAAACGCCGCCCCAAAACATTTAAAATAATTTTTCTGGCATTTTTATTTCAATTTCCACAAACTAATACATAATTTGGAACGTGGTTTACACGAAAACACAGTTTGGAACATGGTTTTCCACAAACTAATACATAGTTTGAACCATGGTGGACACAAATATAAAATATTGCAAAGAAACTAAACCTAACTAGGCCGTGCATCGAAGGTTTCGTGTGTTCGCTGCTAAGAAAGAACACTCGAGGGCACACCCAGATCACCTAAACTGGAAAATCCAGCGGGAGGATGGTGCCCTTGTTGGTTCTACCGATGAGGCGAACGAGGCAGAAACCTCCGTGCACGTATTCGCTGCGAAGAAACAACACTCATTCAGTCGTCCTCCTCGTCGGTGCTGTCGTCGTCCCTATCGACGTGGTAGTCCCGGAGGCAGCGCCTCTCGTCGAAGACCTTGACGCTCATGTCCCTGTTGCCGAAGTAGGAGAACACGAGGATGAAGCCGGCTTCGAGGCTGTGGTGGCGCGCGAACTTCTCCCAGCCGATGTTGAGGTACATCTTGCCGCGCGCGTCGTAGATCGCCTTGACGATCCACCGGCGGTAGCCGCACGAATGCTCCCGCAGATGCATCGTGCGCGGGCGTACGCCGCCGACGTACTCGGCGAAGGAGTCCGGCAGCCTCGCGGATGCCGCGCGGGTCGCCCGCGAGGACGTGGACGAACTCGAACAGGACGTCCGGCTCCACGTCCATCTCCGACGATGAAGACGACGACGGCGTGGGAGGCGGCGGCGAGCGTTCAGGCTGTGCCGCGGCCACGACCACGACCACGACCACGGTCGCGGCCGCGAGGTCGGCCTCCGCCTCTACCAGACATAGCGTCGAGTCTTGTTGAGAGATGGTGGCGGCTAGGGTTTGGGAGAGAGGCGCTAGGGTTTGTGTGTGAGAGGGACGATGAGAGGCGCCCCTTTTTATAGGCCGGAGGGAGGCGGAGGAGCGGTGGCGCTCATTAACGCCGGCACGCAGAGCTAGGCGCGACGGGACGCGTCGCGCGCGCCCTCTGCGGAAGCGCACCGTCGCTGCGCGCCAATAACTTCCGTCGCGAGGTAGGCGACGGTTAGGTTTAAATTAATTGTGCCGCCGACGGGTCGGCCCCGCCACTCCCCGCCTCGCTTTTCGTTGTGTCCGGCGTCCCCGGTGCGTCCCCTGTGGGACGGGGACGGGCTCGGGGCGCCGGACACCATATAGGGGCGCGCCGGACAAAAAAGGGCTTTGAGGGACGCGGCTGGAACGCTTTTTTTTTGTCCGGAGCGCCCCAAATCGCTTTGGGGGACGGTTTAGGGACGCGACTGGAGATGCTCTAAGAAATATTCATAGCACAGTGAAAAATACACAATTTATCTATCTTACCTAATATTTTCATTGAGTTCAACTGAGACTGTGAGAACAGTCGATCCTCTTGCATTCCATCTGCTCATGGCACTGGATAATTTGAGGGATGATTGGAGTAACTCGTTCTACTTAGCCTTAGCCCTAAACGAAAGAAATTTATGAAGTATATATACATTGCTAGAAAGACTAATATTCATGAATGCTATTATATATCCCAACTTCGATGTGAATGGACCCCTGTGTTCCAGTGGTACGAAAAAATGGACATCAAGGCAACAAAGACAATACAAATAACCGTGCAAGGAGAGACATAATAACCTGAAAATTTATGTATAACTTATTTTATATAACTTTGTTTTTAACAGATGTGCATAAAATATATTGCAAATTATGTTTTCTACTTCGCTTGCACTTTGCATGATGCAAGTATTATCTTAAAAGCCCATAGGCTGGTTGTCACACTAAGGACCCTTTTGTTGTGGCTTTTTTTGGCTTTTTGGCTTTGGCAAAAGCCAAAAAAGCACCTAAATAGGTGCTTTTTTGGCTTTTAGGTTTTGGAAGCCAAAAAAATAGGATCTTTGTTTTTGGCTTCCAAAGTCCAAAAGCCAAAAAAAGCACCTATTTAGGTGTTTTTTTTTTAGCTTTTGCCAAAGCCAAAAAACAAAAAAAGGCACAACAAACGGACCCTAATAACATTGGGACGGCAGGTTGTGGGATTAATTTGCCAACTCACAAAATATTTATTGCCTTTGACAATATTAGCTAGTGAGAGACGTATCACTATGAGCATTAAGCAAACGAATGCATTTCTAAAAAATCAGAATAAGAAGTTGAGTCGTACTATCTTTTAACTAATAATCAGGAAGTGAGGGCTAGGGTTCTACCGGGTCTAGGGCAGAGGTTGTAAGGGTGGAAGTGAGGGCGGAGAGGTTGGAGAGCTCGGCGCCGGCGGCTGGGCGCCGTCGCGGAGGAAGGAGGCGGCGGCTAGGGTTGGTGCGGCGGCGCTGGGATCTCCCGTCTCCCTTCGAGGAGACGAGACAGTAATGATACTGAATTATTGTCTGATTAATCTCGAAGGGATACAAGTGTTTATATAGGAGGACGGCCTCCTCGAAACCCTAATTTACTTGGGCTAAGCCCCTAATTTACTTGGGATAAGCCCACAACTAGCCACTAATGGGCCTCCTGCGCGTATAGGTCAAACCGACCATAACATCTCTCCCCGCCTTCTCAAACAGCTCGTCCTCGAGCTGAAATTCTGGAAACTGCTGGCGGAAATCTTCAAGTTTCTCCCAAGTCGCCTCATCCTCGGGCAGGCCGGTCCAATGCACCAAGACGTGCCAAACACCACGGCGCTGCTGGGCCTTCAACACGCGAGCCACACTCGCCGGGGCAGGCTCGAGACGCCCATCAGAAGTAGGTGGAAGAGCTGGTGGTGCAGAAGGAGGGTCGCCCCGGTAGGCCTTCAGGAGGCCGACGTTGAAGACGTCGTGGAGGCGCGAGCCCGCAGGCAACTCAAGGCGGTAGGCGAGCTTGCCGATGCGCTCCAGCACACAGAAAGGACCGGCGTAAAGAGGTCCCAACTTGCGCCTGGAGCGCGGGTCCAAGGACTGGGTCGTCCGGTGAAGAAGACGTAGCCAGACCCAATCGCCCACCGCAAACCTCGCCTCGCGATGGTGTGCATCGTAGTACTTCCTGGCCAGCTGCTGAGCCTGAAGAAGTCGCTGGCGCGCCTCAGCCAGTATCTCGTCGCGGGTACGCAGCAGGTCATCCGCCGTCTCAGTACGGGCCTTGCCAGACGCATAGGGAAGCATCGCCGGTGGTGGCCTCCCGTAGACCACCTCAAAGGGAGTAGCGTGCAACGCGGAGTGGTAGGACGTGTTGTAGCGAGTACTCGGCCCACGCCGGCCCGGTCCACCCAAGCTCGTGGACGATCCCCGGTGAGGCAGCGCAGGTACATGGCGATGATCTTGTTGACGACCTCGGACTGTCCGTCCGTCTGAGGATGAAACGCCGTGCTCATGCGGAGCTTTACGCCCGCCAACCCAAAGAGGTCCCTCCAGACGTGACCCGTGAACACGGGATCACGATCAGCGACGATGGAGGACGGAAACCCGTGGAGGCGAACGATGCCGTCGAAGAAGGCGCGTGCCACGGATGCCGCCGTATAGGGATGACCGAGGGCGATGAAGTGCGCGTACTTGGAGAAGTCGTCAACCACCGTGAGGATGACGGACTTGCCGCCAACCTTCGGCAGCCCCTCGATGAATTCCATGGAGATGTCCGCCCACACCTGGGACGGCACGTCCAGCGGCTGCAGCAAGCCCGCCGGACGTAGCGTCTCCGTCTTGTTCCGCTGGCATGTGACACACGCCCGCACCCAGTCTCGCACCAGGGCGCCATCCCCTGGGATGTAAAAATCAGCGCGGAGACGGTGCAGAGTCTTCTGGACGCCCTCGTGACCTGCAGAATGCGCCAAGGACAAGGCCTGGTGGCGCAGGTCTCCATGATCCGGCACGAAGATGCGGCGTCCATGGAGGAGTAGTCCCTCGTCCAGGCGCCATGGCGCGGCCAGCTCGCCGTCGGCCAGGCGCTGGCGCGGCTGCTGCGCATCCGCAGCCGTGGCGATGGCGCGGCGAACCTCGTCGATGAAGGCGAAAGATGGCCCGGAGTGGATGCGAAGGGCTGCACCGGCTGTGGGCGCGTCCGCGGTGTCGTCAACGTCTCGGCGGGACAGGGCATCGGCGGCTCGTGTTGAGGCGGCCGGGCGGTACTCGACGGTGAAGTCGAAGCCGAAGAGCTTGCTGATCCAGCGGTGTTGCGGCACGGTGGAGAGGCGCTGATCCGACAAGAACTTCGAGCTGTAGTGGTCCGTGCGCACACGGAATGTCCGGCCCCAAAGGTACGCCCGCCAGTGGCGCACCGCCTGGACCAGCCCGATCAGCTCGCGTTCATATGCGGCGAGCTTGTGGTGGCGCGCGGCGAAGGGGCGACTGAAGAAGGCGAGTGGACCCTCGCCCTGGTGAAGGACGGCGCCGAAGCCAATGCCGGAGGCGTCGCGATCCACCACGAACGGCTCGTCGAAGTCCGGCATCCGAAGAACGGGACCCGTCGTGAGTGCTCGGCTGCAGGGCGGCGAAGGCCGTGGCCGCCTCCTCGTCCCGAGAGAAGGCGTCGCGGCGAAGCAGGCGCGTGAGGGGCGCGGCGTTGAGGCCGAAGTCCTGGATGTATCGCCGGTAGTATCCTGCGAGGCCCAAAAATCCGCGAAGAGCCCGTGGCGACTGGGGCGTTGGCCAGGCGGCGACGGCAGCGACCTTGTCCGCGTCCATCGCGACACCGTCGGCGGAGATGACGTGGCCCAAGTACGCGACGGAGGTCGTGCCAAACGAGCACTTCGAGCGCTTGAGGTGAAGACGATGCGCTCGAAGCTCGTTGAAGATGATGGCCACGTGCTGCAGGTGCTCCGCCCAAGATGTGCTGTAGATCAAAATATCATCAAAGAAAACAAGCACAAATCGTCGTAAGTAGGGGCTGAGCACGTCGTTCATCAGAGCCTGGAAGGTCGCCGGTGCGTTGGAGAGGCCGAACGGCATCACCAAAAACTCGTAGTGGCCATGGTGAGTGCGGAACGCCGTCTTGGCGATGTCGTCCGGGTGCATGCGCACCTGATGATAGCCCGAGCGCAAGTCGAGCTTGGTGAAGAAGCGCGCGCCATGTAGCTCGTCCAGGAGCTCATCCACGACGGGGATGGGGAACTTGTCCTTGGACGTGACGGTGTTGAGGGCGTGGAAGTCGATGCAGAAACGCCACGTGCCGTCGGTCTTGCGCACAAGGAGCACTGGGGCGCATAACGGTGACATCGAGATCCGGATGATGCCCTGTGCTAGCATGACCGCCACCTGGCGCTCGAGCTCGTCCTTCGCAGGCTGGGGGTACCGGTATGGCCGCACGGCTACGGGTGCCGTGTTTGGCAGCAGGTGGATGCGGTGGTCACAGGGTCGCGAGGGAGGGAGGCCCTGCGGCTCGTCGAAGAGGTCGCCGTGTTGCTGCAGTAAGTCGGCCAGGAGCAGATGCGCCTCGTCTAGCGCGGCGGCGGCCATCAGGTGGAGCTGCGGGGATGTGCCATGCTGCCCACTCCCATCCAGTGAACATGGCGGCCGCCCTCGCGCCAGAAGATGAGGGACAGCGCGTCGAGGTCCCACAGGATGGGGCCTAAAGTGCTCAGGAAGTCGAGGCCGAGGATGAAGTCGTAGCAGCCCAAGTCGATGCCGACGCAGTCGATGGCGAACGGCTCGTCGCCCACGAGCATGGGAACCTGTCGCGCCACGCCTTGGCACGTAAGACGATCCCCGTTGGCGACGGTGACGCTGTACTTCTCCGATCCCGCCGGCTGTAGAGCGAGGCGTCGCATGGCGGTGTTGGACAGGAAGTTGTGCGTGGAACCCGTGTCCACCAGCGCGGTGAGACGCTCCCCATTGATCGTCACCGGGAGCAGCATCGTCTTTGCCGTCTTGATGCCCGCCATAGCATGGAGAGAGACGACGAAGGCGGACGCGTCGACTGGCGCGTAGGTCGTGACACCGGCCTCAGTGACGGTGGCGGCCGCGAGCTCGGCGGTGAGGGTCTCCACGTCGGCGTCGTCGACGGTCTCCAGGTAGAAGAGGCGGGCGCGCGTGTGGCCTGGTGCATACTTCTCGTCGCAGTTGAAGCACAGCCCCTGGCGGCGCCGCTCAAGCTGCTCCGCAGCCGTCAGCCGCTTGAAGGGGCGAGTCGGCGCAGGAGGGCCTGCGGGTGCAGCGGCCGATGCGGGGCGCGGCGGGGCGGTGGGTGTCGGGGCAGGTCGGGGCGCGGGACGAGCGCTGCCACGTTGCGCGTAGACCTGCTGCATGGCGAAGGCGCGCTGCTCGTAGGCTCGTGCGTAGTACATGGCCGTCTGCAGGTCCGCCGGCTCGCGCATCTCGACGTCGACGCGGATGTAGTCGGGGAGGCCGCCGACGAAGAGATCGGCGCGCTGCCGTGCCGAGACGCCCGGGGCATGGCACGCGAGCGCTGAAGCGGTCGGCGAAGTCCTGGACCGTGGTGGTGAAGGCGAGCGTCCCGGCTCGGCGGGCGGCTGCCACGGAGGGTCGGCCCAAGCCGGCGGAGGCACGGGTCGCGGAAACGCTCCCGGGCGGCATCCCGCCCTCGTCCTGCTCGAGGGCGTAGTACCAAGTCCGCGCGGCGCCCCGTAGGTGATAGGAGGCGATCCATGTGCGGTCGGTCGCGGCGTCCGCTGCCCCGAAAAATTGCTCACACCGGTTCAGCCGGTTCGGGGGTCGGTGGCGCCGTCGTAGGTGGCGAACTCCAGCTTAGTGAAGCGGGGCGGCTGCTGTGCCAAAGGCGGAACCTCGGGGGCGCCCTCCTGGCGGCCCGGGTTGAAGGCCGCGCTCGCGACGAAGGGGCCCGTAAACCCGCCAGGACCGCCAGGGCGGTGGGCGGGCTGCTGAACCGTTTTCCACGCCGCAGTATGAGTGTAGACGGGCGACGCGTCGGTCCATGTGGGAATCGGCGAGGGCGACGGCGGCCACCACGTGGGCCGGCCATTGCTGGCGGCGGAGGCGGCCGGTGGGGGCGGCGGCGGAGCGGCGGCCGGTGGGGGCGGCGGCGGAGCAGCGGCCGGTGGGGGCGGCGGCGGAACGGCGGCCGGTGGGGGCGGTGGGTGCTGGCCGGCCTTGATCTCCGCGAGCTCGAAGCGGATGGCGCGGAGGCTGTCGGCGAGGTCCGCCAAGGTAGCGGGCAGGAGGTCGAGGCCCGTGGGAACGGCGGCGGCCTGGTCTCCGGTTGCGGCGGCGGTCCCCTGCAACGCGTGGGCGCCGGTCATGGCGGCGGGGGTGGTGTTGGTGGCGGCGGTGGACGTGGCGGCGATGGTGTCGACGGGGGGCTGTTGGAGCCCATGAGACCTAGGCAATCTGATACCAAAGTGGTAGAGGCTAGGGTTCTACCGGGTCTAGGGCGGAGGTTGTAAGGGTGGAAGTGAGGGCGGAGAGGTTGGAGAGCTCGGCGCCGGCGGCTGGGCGCCGTCGCGGAGGAAGGAGGCGGCGGCTAGGGTTGGTGCGGCGGCGGCTGGGATCTCCGTCTCCCTTCGGGAGACGAGACGAGTGATGATACTGAGTTATTGTCGATTAATCTCGAAGGGATACAAGTGTTTATATAGGAGGACGGCCTCCTCGAAACCCTAATTTACTTGGGCTAAGCCCCTAATTTACTTGGGCTAAGCCCACAACTAGCCACTAATGGGCTTCCTGCGCGTATAGGTCAAACCGACCATAACATAATCACTGTGTTTAACAGGTGAATAATCAGATGTTCAGTTCGATGAACTGCGCACAAATATGTAAGAACATATTTATTCCGAGTTATAGGTGAATCATCAGATATCAATTCATGATGTTCAGTTCGATGAACTGCATGAATGTGGAAAAACTAATATGGACTCCACACGCCAGAATCCAAACACTCACGACAGCTATGAAAAGATGCGGGCCATGAAGTAAATATAACTATGATGATTCTACTAATTTTCACATTCAAGATGCAGTAGAAAAGGACAGTGGAAACGACCTATTGTGAACGGGAAAAGTGCTAACCGAACGGAAATTGAAGAGGTTTCAATGCACTGTGCTTGACCATTTTTTGTAGGTTCCTTATGGTTCCAGTGCACCAGCATGTCAATTTTTTCTGCTGCCGCTGCTCCCTGTACATGCCCTGTCGCCGCTGCTTCAGTTCTAAAGACATACATTGAACTTGAAAATTTTACAATATCTAAAGTTGTGCTTGCCATGATACATAGGTTAAATAACAAACGGAACTCACTGACCTGTGAGGCCAATCAAATCTTTGCCACTAAATATTGTATACCATAAGGAACCTACAAAAAAATACATATTTCTTCACAGCCGTTACCATCTATATGTAACAATGTCATGCATACCTTTAAAACAAAGATTTCTGTGAAATGTAAAAGGCCAAGAGGTAAAGCAACATAGTAAATCCAAATTCATTTTAAGATCAGTAGTACAACCTTTGTTTTCCTGTCAATGGAAGCAGTATATAACTATGAATGTCAAGTTAAGAAACATGCAATAGTCATTATGGAAGTGTATCATAATGAGTACATAGTAGTAATAAAAAGTAGGTGATAGATAGGCATCCACGGAAGTTGATAACGGCATCATTTATAAAATCCAACATCTGAGAGAATGTAAATTGATAGAGGTGCATAAATTTCAAGCATAAGCTAAAAGGAGGACATATACATGAGGATGTACTAAGAATAAATTAAAGCTACCACCAAAGAGTCATTCTAAAGCTAGGTATGTCCATCGTCATTCAGTCCAGGTGAACAGAGCACCTATGAATACATCACTGTCAGCTATGGTCGTTCATAATTCTCCATAATTTATCCTAGGCTGTCATATATAAAGTGGAAATGACGCATGATCAGTTCCTTTCTAATCACAAAAAGAAAATACTTCAATGATATGAATTTGAACTTGTAATCTTTTGTTCATCAAATAATTAAACTAATTGTTGCTAACAGAATCATGACATTATTTTTTAGATTAGTCATGACAGTATATAATAACATGGACATCCCTGGATTAGTAGATTTGGCACGACCAGAATCGTCCAATGACGAGGAATTTCCACACTTACGATAAGATTTGATCACTTCAATTTTTGGAATTGTCTGACATACAACTTAAAATTCACCTTTAGTTAACTTTTTACGATTGTCTTGGTACACAATTGATACCTTTGATCAAAATAATCAGGCTCCTGTACCCTGTTCAAATCAACCTGCACATGAGGCCCCAATGCATGTTCTTTAGAAACGCAACAATTAGTAGAAGCAAAAAAAATAGCTGCAGGAAAAATAAAAAAGACCCAGATACTCCTTGGAGAAGGAGAACTGAAACCACATTTGTAAATTTGTTTAGAGAACCCAATTCAGTTCACAGTACGGTGCAGAACACAGCACGCAAAGAAAAAAAAAAATCAAAGGAACAGCAGCGAATCGGCAGCAGCTTACATCACGGTCGTGCTTGCTTGTCCTTTTGAGCGCCGATGAGAAATTGAGATTGAATGCGGAGGAGAGTGGTAGGAGAAGAGCGAGGGCTGGTGGCGGGCCAAAGAGCTAAACATCCTTGTCCGTTTCTGCAGCGGTGCTTCTCCTGGTGCGCACGAGGAGAGAGGTTAGGAAGCAGAACAGATGGCGATGGCCCAACCGCTAGCCTGTGCTACTCCCCATGATGGCGGCGACACAACCAGTGAGGAGTTTGGCGGCGGCAAGTTGCCGACTGCATCGCGGGCGTCCTGATGCTCAACCGTGTGCTGGCAGGGCGACGGCCGCGCAACCCCGCGCTACCAAATCCGGTGTGGAGCGGCGCACCCGCGTCGAAGGAGAACCCAGACGGGGCCAAATCAGGATGGGCGAGAAGGACAATGGAGAGTTGGGAACGGGGATTTTCGGAGGAGGAAACGCAGGGGATGCATGGAGGCTGGGAGCGCTGGCCGGCGAGGCGTCCGGAGAGGCCAGCGGCATGAACCTAGCCGCCTCTCCTGTGCGGGTTGGGATGGACAGAGCGATACGATGACACATTGACACGACACGGTCAAGCAAAATCAATAGCACCCCCTTGCTGTGGGACCCACGACAGAGACATGCAAATCAACCTGGAACGCCCCCAACCCTGGGAGCTTAGTGCTATTTAGAGATACACGCCACCTCTTACCCCTGTGGAGTCTACCCCTGTGAAATCTCTTCTTCCTTGAGCCCATCTCCAGATCCCATCACCGGCCCCTCTCCCTCCCCGTCGCTGGCGGCCATGGTGTCCGGTGGTGAGTGGGAGGGGGGTTTGGTTCCTTGTAGCTTCTTTAGTTAGGTTTTTCTTTAGGTCTAGTCTTCCAAATTAAAAAGATCTGCGGCTCGTCATTTCCGTGGTGGTTGGGTGGAGGTGATGGAAGAAGGAGTGGAGCTTGGATCTAAGGTTTGGTGGGGGGATCCCGTTTCCCCCTTGTCGATTGCTCTTTGGGATGATGATTTTGGACCAGATCTGATCCGCCATGGCCGCCCTTTCCAGGGCCGGCTCTGGCCCAGGGCAAGAAGTGCGATGGCCCGGGGCCCAACCAAAACGAGGGCCCATTATTTCTGTCACAGTGCATATAGGAAAAGGTAGAAGAAATTTTTTTAAGCCCATCTAGCATGCACACAGCTTAAATTGGGCCCATTTATAGAATTTGCCCTAGGGCCCTCCAAATCCTAGAGCCGGCCCTGGCCCTTTCTCAGCGTTGTGGCTGCGGGTTCCATCCAAGCGTGAGATGTGATGGTTGTCACACATGCCCACCCAGCTGCTCTGGTCATCCTACATACTCTGTTGCCGGTTTAGCAGCCAAGGGTATGGTTTTGGGCGTGGTGCCGAAGTACTTTGTGTTGGGTGTGTTGCTGGAGGTGATCCTGCACATGAGGGATTCCTTTTCCCTCATTTTTCTACTCCTCATATTGGTGCTTGGGCTTGGTGTGCGCTGTTCCAGCGCTTCTGATGTTGGTGATTCCCAATGAGATGTGGTTCGATCGTTGGAGCCGAGTCCAATATCAAAGATGGTGGCATTCCTGTCTGCACAATGAGCAATAGTTCTACTTATGAGCTTCAACGCTGTATGTCTAGTTGCGGCACTTCATATTCAAGGCAAGCTGTTGCACATGAGGCTTATGCGATCTTCGTGTCGTTCGAGTTGATTAGCCGGAGGCGGGTGAGAGCGCCTTCGATGCCGCTCCTCAGATTTAACAGCGAAGACCCTCCTGGATTGAGCTCAGTGATGGCCCTTTTAGATCTCCAGCTCATTCCCCTACCTCACAGGCATCTACCAGGTACCAGCGCGATTGCTGGTTGAGCCACTGGCTCTACGGTTGGTTAGATTGCAAGAGGCCACTGAAGAGTACGACCGCAAGTTTTGTGTCCAAGTTCTCGTCGGACCCCCTGGCAGGATCCGGCTGCCCTCTTCGTCATATGCTTCATGTTTCTTCTGTAGCTTATCTCCTTTGTGTGCAGCTAGGCACTAGTGGTTTTTTCTCTGTGATGTGGAGTTAGAGTTGTAATGGCTGTTTTGTAATCTCACGTTATATATAATGAAAGCCTTTAATGTTCAAAAAAAAACTATCAAGAAACTAGAAGCACCAACATAGGTACATGAACAAATGACACTGCATCCGCTTAATAAAATAGGCTTACGACAGCCAAACAATAAATATTCCAACAAAGTACAAACCATTTCTTCAAAATATTTATAATAAAATAAAGAGATTAAGGAGATTTGTCTTCCTCCTCTTGAAGAGAAGCCATGTCTTGGGGGTGAGATGGGATGGATGCCGCAGAGATTCACACCTATGTTATCAGAGGGAGTGATGTAGGAGGAGAAAGAGTCACTTCTTCACATGTTTTTGAGACTTGCATGTCTTCTATATTAAGATAGAAAGATAGTTTGTTTTTACAAGAACCGAAAGTGGAACTCCAAGCATAGGCGAATGAATTCCACACATCTCCACTCCACATTGGACACTACTCTCTCCTAACATTCCACTTAATTTTGCCCTCTTCTGTTGTTCAAACTCCACCATGAACTTACCTCCATTGACATAGTAGAATCTGTCAAAGACTCTATTGGTTCTCTCGAGCCAAATGCACCTTGCCACTAGGGTGAAGCTCCATTGACATAGTAGAATCTGTCAAAGACCCCACTAGGGTTGATCTCCTTCCTTTGTCTTCGTGCAACTGCATCCGACAAAGCCGTCAACCACAACACCATCTCCGTATGGCGTCTGATGGGTCCATATTTGAAGCATATTTATCTTGTGTTTTTTCCATAAGTAAACATAGGATTTTGGTATTTTACTGCGCTCGTGCGTACCTTTTTACCCTTGTTTCAGCAGGATCCCAAATTATTAAGTATTTTATGGATATATAAATTGGGACTGTCATGTTATGTACTAATATGATATTTCTAAGTGATAAACGTCATTTAAATGATTTTCCACGGACCTGGGTGCAGAGAGGACGCAAGGGGAGGCTCTAGAGAGTTTAACGAGCATTGGTACGCGCAGAGCCCGCCTGTACCGTCTGCAAGTACTACCCGTCAGATGGTCTGCCTCGTGAAATACTTTCACCTCGCGAAGACGGATCTGAGATCCAACATACACACACACCTCTAGCCGCGAAACACCATGCCAGGAAGGGATCTGAAGGAGGAACTTAGAGAAGGGCAAATCCTTAATGCTTCACAGATCATCGATGTTATTGAGTGTCTCCATGTGTGAGTAGTTCACCTTGTTCTTGGGGAGATGGAGAATCCCTAGCATTATTATGAAATGAAATAAAGATGATCTATAACTTCAGTGTTTTATCTTTACTTCATCTATGATATTGTGTTAGATTTCTCTCTCTCTTTAGATGTTATGTGAATTTGACCACATAACATTTGCCTTTGGGACTAAAGAGATGGCCGGAACTACTCTTCGGACGTGTATGTGAGTATGTTCGGTGCTACTTGTGAATGCTAGCATTGGCTTATAACCTTGACGGTCAAAGGTGGATAAGGAGAGATTCACTAAGCTCATAACGATATCCATGGGGAACCCTTAATTTTGATGGTCTGTAGAAGTGACTTGCTCGCAGTGATTATTTAGAGGTGTCCTCATCAGATAACTCTAGAAGCGTCTGCTCGTGATACTTGTTGGTGATCACCTTATTATGGAGCTCTCCCCACACATACCATGACGAAAGATATATGTTATCCTAATCATAATTAATTCTCACATGTTAGTGGTGTATCCTACATCCCGAGAACATTTAAACCTTATTGAGTTCCAACACCATTCCCATACTCTACTTGCTTCCATTTACTTTCTTCCATGCAAACACAAATCACTTAAAACACTCTTACCTGAGATTAAAGGAAAATTACAAGTATCCTTTGGTAGATAGTAACGAGGGGCATAAAGACCTCTTTCAATAGCTCTGTGTGGTTCGATACTATTATTTAAAAACTAGCTACAATTGATATGTACACTTGCAGTCATCAGCGCGTCTGGCGTGAATCGATGTAGCATGTACTAGAGAAGGACATTGTACCAAACTTGGCGAGCATATATAGGAGCACTAAAGCGTAATGTGGTTAGCGGTTTCTGCTTCTTAGCAGCACAATGTGCATTCAATCGGGTGCTACAAACCTCTCCTTTCCAACCTATCTGCAGCCCACTGATGGTTTCTCAGCAAAACCACATGTGCATCTTGTACTTCACCGACACAACTGCAGACCAAAGTTCCGTCGCTACCAACTCTCTTGTTCTTCCATAGAAGAAGTCCTGGTAAGCGAACTTTGAGGTGTTCATTCCAGCGCTGTTTAGTTTCCATGTTATTCTTCCTTTTGTTTCCTGTAGTCTGACGCCACTCACAAGATCCCTGATACGTCCCAAACGTATCTATAATTTCTTATGTTCCATGCTACTTTTATTATGATACTCACATGTTTTATACACATTATATGTTATTATTATGCATTTTCCGGCACTAACCTATTGACGAGATGCCGAAGAGCCAGTTGCTGTTTTCTGTTGTTTTTGGTTTCAGAAATCCTACAAAGGAAATATTCTCGGAATTGGACGAAATCAACGCCCAGGGTCTTATTTTTCCACGAAGCTTCCAGAAGACCGAGGGAGAAACGAAGTGGGGCCACGGGGCGATGCCACACTAGGGCGGCGCGGCCCAGGCCCTGGCCGCGCGGCCCTAGTGTGTGGGTCCCTCGTGACGCCCCCGACTCTACCCTTCCGCCTACTTAAAGCCTTCGTCGCGAATACCCCAGTACCGAGAGCCACGATACGGAAAACCTTCCAGAGACGCCGTCGCCGCCAATCCCATCTCGGGGGATTCAGGAGATCGCCTCCGGCACCCTGCCGGAGAGGGGAATCATCTCCCGGAGGGCTCTTCATCACCATGATCGCCTCCGGACCGATGTGTGAGTAGTTCACCCCTGGACTATGAGTCCATAGCGATAGCTAGATGGTTGTCTTCTCCTCATTGTGCTATCATGTTAGATCTTGTGAGCTGCCTATCATGATCAAGATCATCTATTTGTAATCCTACATGTTGTGTTTGTTGGGATCCGATGAATATTGAATACTATGTCAAGTTGATTATCAATCTATCATATATGTTGTTTATGTTCTTGCATGCTCTCCGTTGCTAGTAGAGGCTCTGGCCAAGTTGATACTTGTGACTCCAAGAGGGAGTATTTATGCTCGATAGTGGGTTCATGCCTCCATTGAATCTGGAGGAGTGACACCAACCTCTAAGGTTGTGGATGTGCTGTTGCCACTAGGGATAAAACATTGATGCTTTGTCTAAGGATATTTGTGTTGATTACATTACGCACCATACTGTCAACACCCGGATTTTTAAGTCCAGATGCCTATTATGCCATTCCTCGCAATCCCAGGAATATCGTTTTTGCGAGACATAATAGATTGATATCACAACACATCATTCATTACATACCATAATCGTCTTACAAATAAAGGATCACATGATCCAGTCTCATTACAATAATAGCAGTTCTATTGATCCATTACATAACACATAGCGGAAGCGAAATAGCGTAGTAGTAGTCCATTTATTCCACAGGCAACTGTTGACGTCAGGAGTGATCCTAGTTGTCGTAGACGTCCTGCTGTCCTTCTTCTGAGTTCTGGTACTCGTCTTCATAGTCTGGCCATTTGAATAGCCAGGGACACAGCCATGAGTACTTTAAAGTACTCGCAAACTAGTACTAAGGTAAATACTATCAACTATAGTAAGGGGTTCTAAGCTCTAGTTTCATTTGCATAAAGCCAGTTTTCTTTCATAAGCTTTTAATAATCAAAAACTCCTCATTTGCCTAACTTAACTCAAGTGGGAACATTAGTGTCATTCCCACAACTCAGTGGTGATTCAAAGTCAAAGTCACCTTTCAATTCAAATCACAAGTCACCATTCATATTTTTAGAAAAGTTCTGATGACGGAACAGTATGGCCTTTCCAACTGTCCATGACCGCGGACGCGGCTATTCGAATAGGTTAAACTCCGCAGAGGTTGTACACTTTTGCCACAATAATTGCAATAGCTCGTCAGGGGTAACTGGCCCTGATTTATCGTACGCAGTACGCGAACTACCAATCCTAACCTTTCATTTACATACCCTAGTATAGGCACCTCTCCCCATGAGCTTGGCCTCCCAGTGAAGACTGACGGTCAGCCTGGGAACTGCACAGGGCTTGGGCCGGACATTCACCTCATTTCACATCATTTCACATCATTCCTTTTGTTGTAGAGGCAGCCTTCGGCATAACCCCGATGACGCTTGTTTTAGAGGGAACCCATACTAAGACACATAAATTTCCAGCTAGGCCTTACCCGGATTCGAGGTATTGTGGGGGTACTTGTAAAATTGGAATGGTATCGCATCCGAACCCAACCATCAGTTTTGGTAAAATTCACCAAGTCATTCACAGGTCATATTCACCTTCAAAATCTTTCAATAGAATGACTCATCATTCCAAGTTTTCAAAGTCATTGGTTTTCACAAGTTCCCATCTATAGTAGTCAATTTTAGTTTAGCACTAGCAACTAGTCCTGAGGGTGCTAATCACTTGTATTTCTTTAGGCTAAGTTTGATACTCTTGTACTACACCATAACTAAACTAAGTGAATCATGAATCACAAAGTACTTTGATAAACCAAAAGTAGTAAAGCTTGTAAAGTAAAACTTGGGATAGGATCATTAAGCATAAAGTAAAAAGTAATGGTGCCTTGCTCTTGTAGAGCTTTGCACTAATCTATCTTGCATTGGTAATAGCTTGCAAACAAAATAGCTTGCATTAGTCTAGCTTGCCTTGGTTGGTGATGTGATCAAAGTTCTCTTGCTCTTCCTCTTGGTAGAAGACCTCTTCCTCTTGATAGTCTCCGGTACTAGCGTCTATAAACGAATACGAGGATACAATCACCAAATAACACTTAGGTAGTCATAATTAGCCTTATTGGCTCACACAAATGATCTAGCATCACTATTTAACATTTATTCCCAATTTATGCTAGGGTTTCCTTATTTAATATTAGGAAAATAATTTCCTCTCATTGAAAGTTGAAATTAGGGTTTCTCTTTAGTTTGGAGAAATAATTTCCTCTCATTGAATCTTCTTAAGATTTAATCTTCTCAAATAACAAGGGATGATCACATGTTGACCAAGAACACTTCACACTTATCATTTGAGAAAAAAAAATTAACTGAGATTCATCATCTCATGTGATTTAAATAACCATTGCAATATTAAATACTATTTTGATTTAAATTCTACAAGTGAGCAAGTATGAGCCTATGCAATAGAGGTCATCAAATTACTTCATATCACTTGAGAAAATGATTTAAATGAGGTGCTACACCTCATAGATTTAAAACCCTAAAATTTGAAATTGATTTAAATGAGCTAGTATTGACTACATAGCCAATTTTTGAATCTAGCCCATGATCATGTACAGAACCCATATCATATTTTTGCATAGTAAATTAGAGTTGGTGAAATGTGAATTATTTCAATTGGATTCACTTCAAAATTCAAAATGGTTGATTTTTAAGATTTATTTTAATACTGAAAAGTCTCTGTTTTGTTATTTTTGCTATTCACAATCTACACAAGGTATGGGGTTGAATCCAGTGGGATTAGTTAGATCATTTCGTGGGCTTTCCAACAACATAAAGTTTGTCCAAAATGGTTGAGTAGATTTGAAAATATTTGAATTTGAAAAAGGCATCTGCAAGCAAAATTAACTAAACTTGATTTATTCGAATTCAAATGTTGGGCCTAGGCGGGAAAGTAAACGGGCCGCAGAGGGAGAGAGAGAAGCAGGCCAGCCCAACTAGCGTCACGGCCAGCTGACAGTGGGACCCAGCGGTCAGTGAGTGTTAAACGCCGAAGCGGTACCTTTCAACTGGAACCGTGCGATTAGAAGTGGATCCGACGGTGGGGCTTCGTCGTCGTCGTCGACGAGATGAGGTTGCGGGCACGGCGGAGGTAGGGGGTCGGCGGTGAGCTGGGGCTCCGGCGATCAACGGCGTCGATGCACGGCGGCGTTGTCGAGGACGGGGAGTGCACTGGTGGTCGCGGCGTCGCTTGGGGAGGCGTCAATCGTCGTCTTCTTCCTCAGTACCGCTGCGGAATCCAGCGAGCAATTGACGGGCTATGGTGCAAATTGGAGAGGGGAAGTGAGTCGAGGAGATCCAGGAGAAGGAGGGGAGCAAGTTTGGTGTGGAGCTTGAGGTGCAGGAATGGCTCTATTTATAGGAACGCGAGGTGACCGTGGGGTGCGGGCGAAGTCGATCATGGCGCGGCCGTCTGGAGCGGTGAAGGGGCAAGGTAGGGGTCGCGTAGCGTTGCGGGCATCATGGTGGTGCTAGTGAGCTTGACGGCACGGCTAAAGGGGGTCTGAGGCGGGCTGGCGACGTTGGAGTCCTCGCAGTACCGTGGCGGCAGAATGTTGATCATGGCGATGGTGATGATGCACGCGCGAGCTAGGGAGGATGTCTAGGAGGTAGCCGTAGGCGTGGTGATCATGTGTGCCAAGTGGGAGAGGGAGAGGAGGACGAGAGGCTCCTGGCGAGAGGCGTACTGGCGCGTCCAGGGCGTCGTCTGGGCGCGCTCACCGCGTGCGTGGACATGCCGTGGCATGGTTTGGAGTTGGGATCTTGTCCAGCATGCTCAGTAAAGTGAGAGAGGCTAGTTTGGCAAGGTTGGAGGGAGAGGTGAGGTCCATCGTAGGGTTTGGCATGAGTGTGTCCTTGAGCTCGGCATGGTGGAGTTCTTGATCATTGCACCACTTTTAGCAGGGCTGCAGGGCTGCAGTGCATAGGATGATGCAGAGGAGGTACAAGGATGTTGATGATCACAAACCCAAAGGGGTTTAGGCTAAGAACCAGAGGTTAAAAGGGTGTGTGCCAAAACTGAAAAGTAGCCTGCAAGGTGTTTGATGAAATGGCCGCATGAAACTTTTGTTGAAAATTTGCAATTCTTTTTGGTGGAGCTCACTTATATAATTAATGTGATAGAATGGTGGTGGTATTCATTTTGGAGTTGAATTGCAAAGTTTCAAATTTGGGTTCATCTTCACTTTGTTTCAACATCACCACTTGTCAAACTCATTCTGGTCAACCTGGTCAACATTAGCAATGGTGGTCAACATGAAAGTTGTTCACCTTGGCAAGGTCTTGGATGACATGGCAAGAGTTGACCAAGGTTGGTTTGAAGAAAAGTCAAAACCAGGGGGTAAAGTAGGGAACATTTTATAAAAGTCACTTTTGACCATTATCACATGTATGTTGGTTTTGAGATTTCCTTGGATTTGATTCTGGTTTCTTTGATGCATTTGTGTTTGTTTACATATATAAGATTTTTACAAACCATAGATCAAGCAATTGTGGCTTTTGGTGAAGATTTGCAAAATTGGCCTTATGTGTATGTGAGTGAAATTGGGATTATCTCACTAATTGATTTCTCTTCATTTGATTTGACTTTTCTTGACTCTAGAGTGATTCTTATTAGTTTAGAAACATTTTCAAACCATTGAAACCATTTCAAATGGTCTTGTTCAAAGATTTGCAAAAATGGCCATAACACATAAGAGGTGATGTGTCAAATTTCATTATTTTTGTAAATTGTTCCCCTTGCTTTACTTGGGCATGGGTTAGGGTCAATTTAGTGTTATATTAGGTTTGGAGATAGTTTCACATCATTTGGTCAAGGTTTAAAGTCATAGAACAAGAATTGGGTATTATGGCTATGTGTCACATATGCCTCTATGCATATGTTGCATTTGATTTTTAATTTGACTTGGCTTGACCCAATTGGTGTTGTTGAGTATTGAAATGGTATATAGGAGTGATCCCACCATTCACAACAAGTCTTAGGGTCAAGATCCTTAAATTCACAAATTTGCTATTTTACTCTCATATGCCTCTATGGCATTTTTAGTTTCTTTTTATTTTCTTTTGTTTCACATTGGATTTGGTTTGATAAGTACTAGGTAAGGTGTATGAGGGTTTTCCAAACCTCTAAACAAAGTAGAAGGGCTTAGGGTAAAGATTTATAAATATAGCCATAGGCACATATGCCTTTTTCTTATTTAATTTCCTTTTATTTTATTTTAACTTGGGTGATGAAAAGAGGGGTGAGGTTTAGGGTTTAAGCTCACTTCAAAATACTATAACAAGCAATAATGGCAATAGCACAAGAATTAAGCAAGATTACTATGTATCACACTTAATTTAATAAAAGTTTTTGTTGGTTCCAAAATTTGGAACTAGGGGAATTCATTTGTTTTGTTTTGAATTTTTGGGATGTTACACATACTTAATGCAATTGTCTGTTGTTTGCAACTTAATACTGGAAGGGGTTCGGATGATAACCTGAAGGTGGACTTTTTAGGCATAGATGCATGCTGGATAGCGGTCTATGTATTTTGTCGTAATGCCCTGATTAAATCTCATAGTACTCATCATGATATATGTATGTGCATTGTTATGCCTCCTTTATTTGTCAATTGCCCAACTGTAATTTGTTCACCCAACATCTGTTTATCTTATGGGAGAGACACCACTAGTGAACTGTGGACCCCGGTCCAATTCTTTACATCTAAAATACAATCTACTGCAATACTAGTTCTTTACTGTTCTTCGCAAACAAACATCATCTTCCACACTATACATCTAATCCATTGTTTTCAGCAAGCCGGTGAGATTGACAACCTCACTGTTACGTTGGGGCAAACACTACAAGGAAAAGGCCTATTGTCGGCGCACCAAAAAGGCCTATTGCCGGCGCACTTAGAGCCCGCCGGTGGGAACAGGCCGGTGATAATCGCTTATTGCCGGCGCACCAGTTGGTGCGCCGGTGGTAACTCGCGTTATCCCCGGCGCACCTGTCTTGTTCGCCGGCGGTAGGTTATACAAGAAAATAAAAAAAAATCAAATCTAGATCTAGATCTAGATCTAAATCTAGCTAATCAGTGGTTGTCGTCTCTGCGCCGGTGTAGGAGGTACAGGAGGTGCAGGATGATGGCGGAAGCTCCCGAGGTCATCGCGTCGGTGTAGGAGGAGGAGGAGTAGGCCGGAGGTGGAGGAGCCCGGAGTAGGTGGGGGAGCCCGGAGTTGATGGAGGTGGCCGGAGTTGGTGGAGGAGGCCGGAGGTGGTGGAGGAGGCTGGACGTGGTGGCGGAGGCCGGACGTGGTGGAGGAGGCCGGAGGTGGTGGAGGAGGCCGGAGGTGTTGGAGGAGGCCGGAGGACGTTGTGGCCGTCGGTGGCCATCGTGGCCGTCGGTGCGGTGAAAGGTCGCCGGAGTAGCTCGCCGCAGTAGCTCGATGTAGTAGATGAGGAGGAGGAGGAGGAAAAGAGAAGGAAAATGTGAAAGTGAGGAGCACAGGCAGGTGTGGAGTATATATATACCATAGGTTACCGCCGGCGCACAAAGTAGGGTGGTGCGCCGGGGGTATTTTTTTTCTTTTTTCTCCCAAATCTTAAATCTGAAAAAAGTCCTGTTTCTGTTTTGAATTTGACGAATCCATTTTTTCTCCAAACGGCCGTATGCAACCAGAAATCCCGTTTTACCGAAACATGACGCCATTTTGCATAATACATCGAAATTCAAATTTTCAAGTTTTCACTAAAACTAGATCACATATTACATGGGCATTTCAAAGGATTTTATTTTTTGAATTTTCTATCATTTTCTATTATTTTTTCAAAAACTGAAAAGGCGATTCCCGGGGGGGGGGGTGGAGAGAAAATCTAGGCAACTTACCCCCGGCGCACCTCTATGGTGGTGCGCCGGTGGTAAATTCTTACCACCGGCGCACCACCATAGAGGTGCGCCGGGGGTAAGGTACCCAAAATTTGGAGTTCCGGCCAGATCTCTTCGAATTTTATCCCCGGCGCACTAATTTTTTTTTGTGCGCCGGCAGTATAGGTCCATCGCCGGCGCGGCGGAAAAGTGGTGCGCCGGCAACACTTTCCACCGGCGCACGTGCAAGGTGGTGCGCCGGCACATATTTCCTCCACCTATAGGCTTTTTCCTAGTAGTGAAAGTACTTTGATTGTGTTGTGCAGGTTCCACGTTGGCGCCGGAATCCCTGGTGTTGCGTCGCACTACACTCCGCCACCAACAACCTTCACGTGTTCCTTGACTCCTACTGGTTCGATAACCTTGGTTTCTTACTGAGGGAAAACTTGTCGCTGTACACATCACACCTTCCTCTTGGTGTTCCCAATGGACGTGTGTCTTACACGCCATCAAGACAGTTTTCTGGCGCCGTTGCCGGGAGATCAAGACACGCTGCAAGGCGAGTCTCCCACATCCAATCTCTTTACTTTGTTTTTGTCTTGCTTTACTTTACTTTATTTACTGCTTTGTTTGTTCTCTATATCAAAAATACAAAAAAATTAGTTGCTAGTTTTACTTTATTTACTGTCTTGATCTCTATATTAAAAACACAAAAAAATTAGTTACTTGCATTTATTTATTTAGTTTGCTTTATTTACTACTGCTAAAATGGGTACTCCTGAGAATACCAAGTTGTGTGACTTCACTAGCACAAATAATAATGATTTCTTATGCACACCTATTGCTCCACCTCGCTACTACAGCAGAATTTTTTGAAATTAAACCTCGCTTTACTAAATCTTGTTATGAGAGAGCAATTTTCTGGTGTTAGTTCTGATGATGATGCTGCCCATCTTAATAATTTTGTTGAACTTTGTGAAATGCAAAAGTATAAGGATGTAGATGGTGACATTATAAAATTTAAATTGTTTCCTTTCTCCTTAAGAGGAAGAGCTAAAGATTGGTTGCTATCTTTGCCTAAGAATAGTATTGATTCATGGACTAAATGTAAAGATGCTTTTATTGGTAGATATTATCCTCCTGCTAAAATTATATCTTTGAGAAGTAGCATAATGAATTTTAAGCAATTGGATAATGAACATGTTGCTCAAGCATGGGAGAGAATGAAATCTTTGGTGAAGAATTGCCCTACCCATGGACTGACTACTTGGATGATCATCCAAACCTTCTATGCAGGATTGAATTTTTCTTCGCGGAACCTATTGGATTCAGCTGCTGGAGGTACCTTTATGTCCATCACTTTGGGGGCGGCAACAAAGCTTCTTGATGATATGATGATAAATTACTCTGAATGGCACACTGAAAGGGCTCCGCAAGGTAAGAAGGTAAATTATGTTGAAGAAACCTCCTCCTTGAGTGATAAGATTGATGCTATTATGTCTATGCTTGTGAATGGTAGATCTAATGTTGATCCTAATAATGTTCCTTTAGCTTCATTGGTTGCCCAAGAAGAACATGTTGATGTGAACTTCATTAAAAGTAATAATTTCAACAACAATGCTTATAGGAATAATTCTGGTAACAACTATAGGCCGTATCCTTCTGCTAATGGTAATGGTTATGGTAATTCTTATGGGAATTCTTACAACAATAATAGGAGTGTAGCCCCTGGTCTTGAAGTCATGCTTAAAGAATTTTTTAGTACACAAACTGTTTTTAACAAATCTGTTGAAGCAAAGCTTGATAAAATTGATATTCTTGCTTCTAAGGTTGATAGTCTTGCCTCTGATGTTGATCTTTTAAAATTGAAAGTTATGCCTAATGAAGATAAAGATATTAAGTCATTTACTACAGCAAATGCCATCCAAGTTCGAATTAATGAGAATATTAGATTGATGGCTGAATTACATGCTAGGTGGGAAAGAGAAGAAAACGAAAAACTAGCTAAAGAGAATAATGTAGCTAAAGTTTGGACTATTACCACCACTAGTAATGATAATGCTTCACATGTTGCTACACCTCCTACTATCAATGGTAAAATAATTGGTGTTGGCAATGTTTCTACTCCTAGTGCAAAGCGTGCAAAATTGCCCGAAACTGCTAAAACCACTGAAACCGTTTGTGATAAAACTCGCTGAAATTTTTCAAAATATTGGGGACAATGATCCCATTGTTGTAGATCATAATGGTTTAGATTTTGATGATTGTCACATTTCTGAAGTTATAAAGTTCTTACAAAAACTTGCTAAAAGTCCCAATGCTAGTGCTATAAATTTGGCCTTTACAAAACATATTACAAATGCTCTCATAAAAGCTAGAGAGGAGAAACTAAAACTTGAAACTTCTATTCCTAGGAAGTTATAAGATGGTTGGGAGCCCATCATTAAGATGAGGGTCAATGATTTTGATTGTAATGCTTTATGTGATCTTGGTGCAAGTATTTCTATTATGCCTAAGAAAATCTATGATATGCTTGACTTGCCACCATTGAAAAATTGTTATTTGCATGTTAATCTTGCTGATAATGCTATAAAGAAACCTTTGGGGAGGATTGATAATCTTCGCATTATGGTTAACAATAACCTTGTCCCCGTTGATTTTGTTGTCTTGGATATTAAATGCAATGCATCTTGTCCCATTATATTGGGAAGACCTTTTCTTCGAACTGTTGGTGCTACCATTGATATGAAGGAAGGTAATATTAAGTATCAATTTCCTCTCAAGAAAGGTATGGAACACTTCCCTAGAAATAGAATGAAGTTACCTTATTATTCTATTATTAGAACAAATTATGATGTTGATGCTTCGTCTCTTGATAATACTTGATTCACACTTTCTCGCGCCTAGCTGAAAGGCGTTAAAGAAAAGCGCTTATGGGAGACAACCCATTATTTTACTTCTGCACTTTTATTTTATATTTGAGTCTTGGAAGTTGTTACTACTGTAGCAACCTCTTCTTATCTTTATTTTATTACATTGTTGTGCCAAGTAAAGTCTTTGATAGTAAAGTCAATACTAGATTTGGATTACTGCGCAGAAACAGATTTCTTACTGTCACGAAATTGAGCAGCCCCTTCTGTAGAAAATTTAGAAAAATCTGCCAATTTACGTGCGTGATCCTCAGATATGTACGCAACTTTCATTCAATTTGAGCATTTTCATCTGAGTTAAGTGCCCCTGAAAAATTCGTCTTTACGGACTGTTCTGTTTTGATAAAATCTGCCTTTTATTTCGCATTGCCTGTTTTGCTATGTTGGATGGATTTGTTTGTTCCATTAACTTTCATTAGCTTTGTGCAATGTCCAGAAGTGTTAAGAATGATTATGTCACCTCTGAATATATGAATTTTCAATTATGCACTAACCCTCTAATGAGTTTGTTTTGAGTTTGGTGTGGAGGAAGTTTTCAAGGGTCAAGAGAGGAGGATGATACAATATGATCAAGAAGAGTGAAAAGTCTAAGCTTGGGGATGCCCCCGTGGTTCATCCTCGCATATTTTAAGAAGACTCAAGCATCTAAGCTTGGGGATGCCAGGCATCCCTTCTTCATCGACAACTTATCAGGTCACCTCTAGTGAAACTATATTTTTATTCTGTCACATCTTATGTGCTTTACTTGGAGCGTCTGTTTGTTTTTATTTTTGTTTTTGTTTGAATACAATCGGATCCTAGCATTCCTTGTTTGGGAGAGAGACACGCTCCGCTGTTTCGTATGAACACATATGTTCTAAGCTTTATTCTTAATGTTCATGGCGAAAGTTGAAACTGCTTCGTTCATTGTTATG